>NC_066534.1:16282662-16350162 GCF_024679095.1 Eriocheir sinensis
ATATCCATTTTTTGCTCCTATTTACTTTTGTTTATATTGGTTTCTTTTCTTTATTTTTCTTATGCATTTTCTCTGCTTTTTCGTCTTGGTCCATTGCACGGTTTCTGGTATTGCTTTTCTGTTGTTGTTTTTTGTTACCATTTCTGAGGCAAGTCATTCGTCTCAGCGTTTCACATATCAACAGTCACTCACTTGGCGTCGGTATATTATAATCAGTTCAAGTTCCAACCAATAATATTTCATTTTCGATTTCGTTCAAAAGTTTCCCTTCGTTTGACTTCACGCGCGGCGGTTTGCTCTTCCCTGTAGCAAAAGAAAATAAAAGTAAATGGATAACAATTTCTTAAACGAATAAAATCAAATAGAGTAGATAAATAGAATATATATGAATAGATTAATAGAATGAAATAAAAAAGGGTTAAGACGAACAAATAAGAATTTTTTAACGAATAGGAAAATATAAAGACAAATAGGAAATATAAAAATGGATGAATAAGATACAGCAAAAAAAAAAAAAAAGCATAAGAGGAGCCGACCACTTTTTGAAAAATGTTGCGCCTCTCCCCTTGTGTTGGAGCTCCGAGGGTCGCGCGTGGCGAAGATTACAGCGACAAATGGGCGGGAAGCCTGAGCCGAGCTGTGTGGGTGGAATGACCGCGGGGTGGACAGGCTGCTGAGGATACACAAGGATGAGAAGAGGCTACGGGTTGTATTATAAGACATTTCGCCGCCCAAGAACACCTATTTGACAAGGCTCTCGTAGGAGTTGTGGGCATTTCCAGGAGTAGTTTTATGACCCTGGTGGTAGTGTGAGCCTTCCTCTGTACCATGAACCTGAAGAAACACTCATTAGAACTCAACTGACCTTATAACTATATGTATGTCTATCTATCTATCTCTACGTCTATCTACTTACACATGTCAACCTACCCATCTTTCTCTGTCTCTATAACTATCTGTATGTCTATCTATCTGTCTAAATATTTCAGTCAGATCACCACACAGTCTGCCCCTCTCTGAAGAATGGAACTCGGTCTGCTCTTAACTTTCTGTGGGTGATGAGTTTCTTAGGTCTTGGATAGTTTTTTTTTCATACTTTGCACCAATTATTATGAGGCTCTAAAACCCTTATTGAAGAATGAATATAGTTTATGAAGAACCTGTGGAGATGAGAATGATAAATAGCCAAGATCTTAGAAGCCGGCCATACGTGTGAAAATAGGCGGGCGTGTTGGCGGCAGGAATTTGTCAGAGGAGGCGGCGCGGCGGCTGGACATATCGCAGGCATCAGTGAGGGCGGCGTGCGGGATGGCCTCCGCTCGCCCCGATAAAACCTACCGATAACATCACGTAGACAGATAAGACGCCATAAGGACAGATAACGCTTCTTCTAGACAGATTGTAGACTGGACGGAAGCGATTTTGCAGTGTTCCATGAGTCTTAAAAGGATGACAATTAATGCGGATTTAAAGAAAGTGTACATCCCGCTCCTTAACTACGAGAGAATACACATTGTACAGCAGGAGTAAAGGAGAGAGAGAGAGAGAGAGGGAGAGGGATAAAAAAATAACACCGTATACAACCCACACCACAATTAAGGAACAACAAAACAATTAACAAAAAAACAAAAAACAAAATATCTGACCTAGGCGACAAGTAACGTGCCATATGTGTGTGTGTGTGTGTGTGTGTGTGTGTGTGTGTGTGTGTGTGTGTGTGTGTATGTATCTTCGTCTATCTGTGCGTGTGTGTGTGCGTGCGTGCGTGCGTCAGGTGTGCCCGCCAATCAGTGCCTCTCGCCGGGCCTAATCAGGGGGACGCCAGGTAAAGTAGAGTCATTAGGCCGGATTTTACCTTAAGCGGCGCCCTCTGTCACCTGTCGCGGGAGGAGGAGGAGGAGGAGTGTTTGTGTCTCGTAGCGCGGTTCACCTGTGTTGTTGAATCCAGGTAAACAGTCAGGTGTGTTGCGGGGGTGATTAGGGTGGGATGTTACTTTCCCTTTCTTCCTCTCTCTCTCTCACTTTCTCTTTCCATCTACTTATTTATCTAACTATCTATCTATCTATCTATACATCTATCTACTCACATATGTCAACCTAACAATCTTTCTCTCTGTCTCTCCTTTAAATATCTCTGTCTATTTATCTATCTTCACCTCTCTCTACCTATCTCTCTATACGTTGAGAAGGAAGAGGTGAAGAAAGGAAGGAAGGAGGAGGAGGAGGAGGCGAAGGCAGAGTGGGATGTATTTTTTTCCATTCTTTCTTTCTTTTTTTTTTCTTTCTTTCTTTCTAATTTCCTTTTCCTTATTTTTCTCTCAAAGGCAAGTGTGGTGCTTTTTTTTCATTCATCTATTCTTCTGTTCCTCCTTTTTCTTTATTTATTTAACTATCTACTTCTATCTATCTACCTATATGACTGCGGGGCGTGGTCGGGGCGGGGCGGGGCGGGGCGGGGCAAGACTTTCCAGGGTCAGGTGGGGTTGCAGGGAGAATAGATGACGGTGATTACCCCCCTTATCTTTCTCCTCCCTTCCTCCTCCTCCTTCTCCTCTTCCTCTTTCTTTCCTCTTTCTCCCGCTTTACTTGTTTTTATTCTACCTTCTCTTCCTTCCTTCCTCCTCCTTCTCCTTTCCTTTCTTTCTTCTCCTTTACTTATTCTCTTTTCCATCGTCATCTCCTTCTTCTTCTTTCCTTTTAGTTCTAGTTTTTTTTCTCTTTCCTTTTTCATTTCATCTTTTCCTCCTTTTCCTCTCTTCCTTCCTTTCTCTCCTCTCTCATCTGCTTCATTTCTTTTCTTTACCAGACCTCCTTCTTCTTCTCCCCCTCTTTCTTCTTCTTCCATTAGAGTTCCATTATCATTTATTTTCTCTCTTTCCTCTGTACCTTTCATGTCTTTCCTCCATTCCTTCTCCTTCTCTCCTTTCTCTTCTCTTTTTTTTTTCTCTTATACTCCATTATAACTGTTCCTCCTCCTCCTCCTCCTCCTCCTCCTTCGTCCTCCTTCTTATCCTAGTTTCATTCCTTCTATTATTCATTATTTGTTTCCTTTCTTTTTCTCTCTTCCTTTCCTTCTCTCCGTTCTTTTCCGATTTCTCTTCCTTTAATTCTGCTTTTCCTTCCCTCCTCCTCCTCCTCCTCCTTTTCTTTAAGTTTCATTCCTTATATATTTTTCATCATGTTTCAGTTATTTCCTCTTGTTCCTCTTGCCTTTTATCTCTTTCCTCCCTTCCCTCTCTTTCTCTCTTCTCTCTCTCTCTCTCTCTCTCTCTCTCTCTCTCTCTCTCTCTCTCTCTCTCCTGTTCTCTACTCTTCTCTCTCTCTCTCTCTCTCTCTCTCTCTCTCTCTCTCTCTCTCTCTCTCTCTCTCTCTCTCTCTCTCTCTCTCTCTCTCTCTCTCTCTCTCTCTCTCTCTCTCTCTCTCTCTCTCTCTCTCTCTCTCTCTCTCTCTCTCTCTCTCTCTCTCTCTCTCTCTCTCTCTCTCTCTCTCTCTCTCTCTCTCTCTCTCTCTCTCTCTCTCTCTCTCTCTCTCTCTCTCTCTCTCTCTCTCTCTCTCTCTCTCTCTCTCTCTCTCTCTCTCTCTCTCTCTCTTCACTCCTTTTCTCTCTTAATTCCTTCCTTCCTTCCTTCCTTCCCACCTTCCCTTCCTTCCTTTCTCTTCCCAAAGTCTTTCCTCTCGTACTACATTCTTCCTTCCCTCTGTTCCTTCTTCATCTTTTATCCCTTCCTCCCCTCTTGACTCCCCCACATCCCTCTCTCCCCTGCTCTCTATTCTTCCTTCCCTTCTTCCTTCCCTCCCTTCCATACTCCCCTCCCTCTTTCCCTTCCCCCCTCTCCTCTCCCCCCTTCCTCTCTTCGCTTCCTGCTTCCCTTCCTCCGTCCTCTCTATCTCTTTTCCCCTTCTTCCTTTCCTCCCTCCCCCTTTCTCTCCCCCCTTCCTTTCCCCTCCTTCCCTTCCTCCTTCCCTCCCCCCTCCCCCCTTCGTCTCACACCCTCGTAATGGCTGGCGTGGATTTGTAAGAGCATAAAAATGGACTAGACTTTTGTTTACTGGTGTGTGTGTGTGTGTGCGCGTGTGTGTGTGTGTGTGCGTGTGTGTGTGTGTGTGTGTGTGTGTGTTGCGGTATGTAACTTGCTGCTCTCTCTCTCTCTCTCTCTCTCTCTCTCTCTCTCTCTCTCTCTCTCTCTCTCTCTCTCTCTCTCTCTCTCTCTCTCTCTCTCTCTCTCTCTCTCTCTCTCTCTCTCTCTCTCTCTCTCTCTCTCTCTCTCTCTCTCTCTCCTCCCCCCCGAATCCCATATCACACCACTGTGTCTTGAGGTGCGCATTATCGAGGAGGAGGAGGAGGAGGAGGAGGAAGAGGAGGAGGAGGAGGAGGAAAAGTGGCAGAAAAATATCATTAGGAGAAAATTAAGGAGAACAAAATAGATGAAAAAAAGAAGCAAAAAGAGGAAGAAAGACGAGGAAGAGGAGGAGGAGGAGGAGGAGGATAAGGAGGCGAAAGTGAAGAAGGATAAAGGAAAGGAAGAGAAAGAGAAGCAGAATGAAGAAGAAGAGAATAATAAATGGAGAAGAAAGAAAGGAAATAAATGAAGGAAGAGGAGAATGAAGATGTGGAGGAGGAAGAAGAAGAGTAAAGGAGGAGGAGGAGGAGGAGGAGGAGGAGGAGGAGGAGGAGGAGGAGGAGGAAGAGTGACCATCTGATTAACTCACTGACTCACTTCCGGGTTTTTAGCGTGCGTTAAACACCATTATTCACACACACACACACACACACACACACGATTAGGAACGTGAGGAAAAAGTGTGTGTGTGTTTATGAGTGTGTGTGTGTTTGTGTGTGTGTGTGTGTGTGTGTGTGTGACCGTTTTTTCTATGTGTGTGCGTGTGTATAGCCCATAAACAGGTCAGTGACTGTGCACCTCTGATGTGTGTATGTGTGTGTGTGTCGTTGAATACACACACAAACCTCACTTCTAACATTCCACCTCCTTATCTAAACATTCTTCACTACCATCAATATCTTTCTTATTTCCCTTTTAGTCACGGCAAGAGATACAGGGAGAGATATAGAAGGGAAGTAAATAAGGAAGTAATGTTAGAGGCATACCCTATAGCTCCTCGTGGCCTCGGTGCTCATCTCTGTCGCATTGCCCTTGAGCTGTGGGTGGGGAAGACATAAGACTCTCTGTTTCGCTAACTTGAGATTCGCGAACTAGTGGCTACGTTTGATAGTCCGTGTCTATCTGTCTGTCTGTCTGTCTCTGCCTGTCTGTCTCTCTGTCTGTCTATCTGTCTGTCTGTCTGTCTGTCTGTTTATCTGTCTGTCTGTCTGTCTGTCTCTGCCTGTCTGTCTGTCTGTCTGTCTGTTCTACACCATGAATCTAAATAAACATGAGAACTAGATTAAACCCCTCTATGACCTTTGGAAGTACTTATTGTCTGAGCTAAAAGCCTCTGAGAATACAGGTGTTAGATATATTTAATTTTAAAAGGGAGGAAAACAAAAACGGATTTATAAACAGGGCAGTGGAGGAATATAAGAAATGAAGCTAATATTTTGATGTTAATGCAAATATGATACAGAATTCCACGTTAGGGATAGACTGATTTAGAGATTAGAGAGACATCACGACACCTCTCCTCCCGAAATTGACCTCTCTTTTTGGACACTCCTTTGACCTCTATTCAGGAGCGGTAAGTAGAGGGCTTTTTTTTAATAGTTTTCTTTACGCCCTTGAACTGTCTCCTTTGCTGTAAAAAAATAAATAGACAAAATCTGGCTCTTATAAGCTTGTCATGGGGTGTAGACTCTCTCTCTCTCTCTCTCTCTCTCTCTCTCTCTCTCTCTCTCTCTCTCTCTCTCTCTCTCTCTCTCTCTCTCTCTCTCTCTCTCTCTCTCTCTCTCTCTCTCTCTCTCTCTCTCTCTCTCTCTTCCACTCTCCCTCATTTCTCAACTCCCAGTCACGTCGCTCCCTCTTCCTTTCCACTCCACTCCACTCCTCCCTTTCAACTCCCACGAATATAACTTTCCCCCCCTTCCATTCCAACCCTTCCTCTTCCTATCTATTCCCACTCATATTACTCCCCCTATCCACTCCACCCCTTCCTTCCAACTCCCACCCACATTACTCTTCCTCTCCCATCCACTCCACCCCACTCACATTACTAAACCCTCTTCCACTCCATCCACTTCAATTCCCACCTACATTACTCCCTCTCCCATCCACTCCACTCCACTCACATTACTAAACCCTCTTCCATTCTACTCCATCCACTTCAATTCCCACCTACATTACTCCCTCTCCCTTCCACTCCACCCCTTCCTATCTATTCCCACTCAAATTACTCCCTCTTCTACTCCACCCCTCCCTCTCTACTCCCATCTACATCCCCTTGTGTCCTTGTAGTCTCCATATTCTCGTGTGTCCCTGGGAGTGAGGCGAGGCGAGGGAGAGTTGGAGACGCCAGAAGAGGTGGGAGGAAGGAGAGCTGAACACCTTTTATATACTTGATACCTGAGTCACGTACGAAATCACCCCCACCCACTCCCCCCCTCCCTCTCCTCCCTACTCCTATACCCGAACCAACAGTCACTCCTCACTCCCTCCCCCTCCCACTCCATTTCTCTCTATCAATCACCACCTACATCAGTCTCTCTCTCCCTTCCCCTTCACTCCTAAACTCCCTCCTACCTCCCTTCCACTCCTTTTAACTCCCTTCCACATTACTCCCTCTTTCTCTCCACCCCTCTCTAGCAATCACCACCCACATTACTCTCTCCCTCTTCCTACTTCCCACTCCTTTTAAACTCCCTCCCACACTCCCTCCCTTCCTCTTCCCACTCCACTACTACCTCCCACATCACTCTCTCTCCCATCCACTCCTCTCCACTCTAGTTATTCAAATTCACATCCATCCCTCTCCCACTCCCTCTCTGTCTTCCACTTCTTTCAACTTTCTCTCATATCACTCCCTTCCTCTTCCACTCCACTCCATCACATCAGTTCCCACTCCACATCGCTCCCTTCCTTTTCCACCCCTTCCCAAACTCCCCTTTCCATTCCACTCCACCCTATCAATTCCCACCCACAACACTCCCTTCCCTTTCCACTCCTTCCCTCACTCCCCCTTCCATTCCACTCCACCCAATCAATCACCCCCCTTCTCCCCCTCCCCTCTGTACTCCCATCATCTCCTTGGACCACTCCACCCCAATTTCACTCCACTTACTCCCCACCCAGCCACACCCACAACCACCCTACACTACCCTCCCCCTTCCACCCATCCCAAACCTTCTACTCGCAACTCATTTCACGCCACCGCCTCCCCCGACCCACTCGCCCCGCCCCGCCCCGCCCCGCCCCGCCCCGAATCTGAGCTCCCCGGGTCCAGCATTGTCCTCGGTCGGCTCTTTGATGTCTAATTTATCAGGTTTTCTCTCTCCCTCCTTCCATAAATCTGGCGAGGGGAGAGAGAGAGAGAGAGAGAGAGAGAGGGGAAGTAAATATGGAATGTTTGCTGAAAGAGAGAGGAAGAGGAGGGGGAGAAAGAGGAGGAGGAGGAGGAGGAGGAGAAGGAGAGTAAGGAAGAGGAAAAGTGAGGGAAAGGAAATAAAGATAACTGGGAATAATACGGATATGAAGGAGACAAAGAAAGAAAGGAAGTAATAATAATAATAATAATAATAATAATAATAATAATAATAATAATAATAATAATAATAATAATAATAATAATAATAAAGGGAATGCACAAAAAAAAGAGAAAGAAGGAAGATGGGAAAACAGAAGAGGAAAACACACACACACACACACACACACACACACACACACACACACACACACACCTTGACCTTGAGCGAAGTTTTGAAGTGTAAACAAACAAACACTGACAAGCGAAGACAGACAGACGGATGAGAGAGAGAGAGAGAGAGAGAGAGAGAGAGAGAGAGAGAGAGAGAGAGAGAGAGAGAGAGAGAGAGAGAGAGAGAGAGAGAGAGAGAGAGAGAGAGAGAGAGAGAGAGAGAGAGAGAGAGCGGACGGACGGACTATGACAAGGGGACGAGACCTGACACCACACCGAAATCATTAAGGCCATGGAACAATAACAAAAGATGCAGAAAAGACAAAAAAAAAAAAACAGTAAACGAAAAGGGAATGCATGACACACACACACACACACACACACACACACACACACACACACACACACACACACACACACACACACACACACACACACATGAGTTATTGTACTTCAGAGGGACATGCCATGAGTGTGTGTGTGTGTGTGTGTGTGTGTGTGTGTGGTTACCGTGTGATCAGTCGTGTATGTGCGGCGAGGGGGTGATGGTTCTCTCTCTCTCTCTCTCTCTCTCTCTCTCTCTCTCTCTCTCTCTCTCTCTCTCTCCCCGTATCTCCCACTTAATCCTTCTCTCTCTCCCTTTTTTCTTCTATCCGTTTCCCTTTCTCCTCAATCCTTCATCTCTCCCTCCTCAACATACTTTTTCCTTCTCCTCTTCTGTTCCATTTCCTCCATTTCCTTTTCTTACTTTCCCAGCCAACATGTCTCACCCGTTTCTTTTCCCTTTCTTTCCTTTCCTTCCTTTCACTTCCCTTTTCTTCCCTCCCTGATTGTACTTCTTTCATTTCCTTGTCCTTCCCTACCATTTATTTTCTCTCATATTAATCGCCTTTTTATCTCTCTTCCTTCTTTCTTTCTGTTTTTTAACCATACTTTGTTTCTTTTCCTTTTCCTTTCCTTCTCTTTCTATCTCTGCCTCTCGGTCCCCATTTCTTCCCCTTCTTCCTGTCTTCCTAATTTCTTTCCTGTTTTTTCTATTCTATTTCCTTCTTTCCTACATCGTTCCTTCCTTCCTTCGTTCCTTTCTTCCCCTATTCCTTCCTTCCTTTCTTCCTTCGTTTCGTACTTCCTTTCCTCCGTTATTTCCTTCCTCTCCTTGTCCTTCCTTTCCTTTACCTCCATTTCCATCAGTCCACACGAATATGTACCTTACTTTTTTCCAATCCCTTTTTTCTTTCTCTCTCTCCAACCTTTCCTTCTCCTTCTCTCCCTTCTCCATTCACCCACCCACGCATTCATCCTTCCTTCCTTCCTTCCTACCTGCCTGCCTGCCTTCCTGCCTAAACCCATCTTCTTCACAAACCCATTTTAACACACCGTCCTCTGTTAGCTCCATTTTTACCCACGTAGCATAGCCGACCAACCTTTGCGCTCCGGAAATAACGCCTAGGATACCTGTATACGGAAGTGCCCCCTGCCACCCCCGTCCATCCGTCTCCCTGCCCGTCTCCCGCCCGTCCACCGCCCGCCCACCTTCCCCGTCCTTCCGTCCGCCCTCTGCTTCCCTATTAACCATTCCACGCCGCTTCCCAGGCCTCAAAAACCCACTAACACTCAGCCATTAGCATTTGAATCCTTGTTTGAGGGGGTCGGGAGGTGACGGGGTGGAGAGAGAGAGAGAGAGAGAGAGAGATGAGGGTCTGACTCTGGATGGGTCTTGGGTTGCGTAATTGGATGTATCAACCTGTCAGCAACGTGTGTGTGTGTGTGTGTGTGTGTGTGTGTGTGTGTTTCGAAGTCCGTCTCTCTCTCTCTCTCTCTCTCTCTCTCTCTCTCTCTCTCTCTCTCTCTGTAATGAATAAAATATATCCGCAACATCGTCTTTGTGTGTTGTGGATGCGGATGCGGGTGCGGATGTTTATTTCATCAGAAATGCGGATGCGGATGTTTCATTTTATCATAAATGCGGATGCGGATGTTTCATTTATCAGAAATGCGGATGCGGATGTGAAAAATAATGCGGATGTTCCGTGGAAGCGGATGCGGATATCCGATACATGACTAATGTGTGTGTCCGTGCACGCACCCCAATACTGCCTGACACCCGATGCCCCACGTGCACACGAACACGTGCTCACAAAAACGCTTTCACACGTGGCCTGAGAAACACACACACACACACACACACACACACACACACACACCACTGAAGAATGAGAGAATATTTATTTTTGTAGAAACAGTAACAATGGATGTAGAGTAGGATTGGTAATAGTAACTAATTGTTGTAGTGGCGGTAGATGTTGTAGAAGTGATGGATGCAATAATAGTAACGGAAATAGTGGCATTAGTAGTAGTAGTACTGGCAGTAGTAGTAGTAATAGTAATGATAGTAGTAGTAGTAGTAGTAGTAGTGGTGGTGGTGATAGTAGTAGTCGTAGTGTTAGTAGTAGAAGTCGTAGTAGTAGTAGTAGTAGTAGTAGTAGTAGTAGTGGTGGTAGTCGTAGTGGTAGTAGTAAAAGTAGTAGTAATAGCAGTCGTAGAAGTAATGTAGTAGTAGTAGTAGTAACAGCAGCAGTAGGGACATCATTTTAAGCATTCCAGTCTAACTTAATACATACTTTTATCGCTTCGAGTTTTTTTATTTTTTTATTCTTTTTTCTATTATTTTTCTTTTGCTTGTCGTTTGATGCGTCACGGGCTCATTAGGACGGCCGGACGGACTCTGCCTCGCCCCTTCAAACATTCACGCCGCGACCTTCAGCCCTTCTTTTACACGAGTCAGCCCCAGTCAGCGGCAGGGCGGGGCTTCCTTGTGCCGCCCTCGCCTCGGTGCGCTGCGGCGGGGCGTAATGGAATAGCCGAGCAGACCAATTAGTTTTTCGCTCTCCTTCTTTTCTTCTTCCTTACCCAACTTATCTCCTTCATAATCTTCTTTTCGTCTCTCGTTTCACTGTTCTTTTTTTTCTTCTTTCTCTCGTTTTTCTTTTCTTTTTCTTCATCGTTCGTAATCTCCCCTTTTCCTCGTTTTCCTTATTTTCATTTCTCCTACCTAGTTTATTTCTTCTTTATATTGATTTCTTTTCATTTCCTTTTCCTTTTTCCTTCCCTTTCCCTTCTCTTTCGTTTTTTTCTCTGGTCCTCGTTTTCCTCTTTTTCCTCTTTTTTTTTATTTCCTCGCTCTTTCTCTCTCTCTCTCTCTGAGATGAAGTAAATACAAGAATTGCGTATTCGAATACAAATACGCATACTTCAATTTCCAACGAATACGAATAAGAATTCCAATACACTGAAATTATATTAATTCGAGAACAAATACGAATACTTCTTGAAAGTATTCATGAATACATTTCATAGAAAAGTACCTTCTCGACGCAAGTGGGTGTAGAACTGTTCTGAAGTTATGCAACAGTAAAATAGCTCATGAACACACATTTAGCGTCCACACTGGCAAGCGGCAACTCAAACTCCCGCGCTGTCTCGGTCTGCGAACCCTGTACTATACACGACCATTACACGTCGGCCCAGCAGGAGGCCGGGGTTTTAAGGAACAACGGCTGTTATTTCTGGTAATAAATTTTGAAATATTCGTCAGATTATTTGTAGAATACGAATACATTTCCTTTGTATTCGAATACAAATGAGAATACTTTGATTTCTATCAATATTTATTTGAATACGAATACACCCAAATACGGTATTCCAATGTACTCGAATACGAATAACGAATACGAATACTCTCTCTCTCTCGCTCTCTCTCTCTCTCTCTCTCACACACACACACACACACACAAGGAGGGGATGTAGTACTGATGGTCGCCACGTTTACAAACATATACAAACACTGTCTTACACACACACACACACACACACACACACACACACACACACACACACACAGAGACAAGGCTTATATAGTAGTTCTGAGGGTGGGGGTTATGGTGGCTGTGTGGTTATTCGTGATGGTGGTGATCCTTGCTAATGGTGGTTACTGTGGTGGTGGTGGTGGTGGTGGTGGTGATGGATTAGTAACTGTGGTGGTGGTGGTGGTTGTGATGAATTAGTAACCTTGGTGGTGGTGGTGGTGCTTTTGTAGTGGTGATGAATGGTAATCGTGGTTAGGGTGAATGATGGTGGTGAGCAGTGGTGATGGTGGTGGTGACATAACAGCAGAGGTGGTGATAATAGTCGTGGTGGTGGTGGTGATGAAGATGGTGGTGGTGATGAAGATGGTGGTGGTGATGTAAGCGGGAGAGTAGTTATGGTGTGGTGGTGATGGTGATGATGGAGGTGGTGAATGGTGGTTGGCAATGGTAATGAACGGATGGTGGAGAGTGGAGATGGTGGTGTTGAGAGAGAGAGGTTTAAATATTTGTATTGTGAGTTTGGGGTCAGAATTCTAAGCTTTCAGGGAAGGAAAAGGAGAGACAAAGGGAGGAAAAGAGGGAGGGAAGGTGTATATGAAGAGAGAGAGAGAGAGAGAGAGAGAGAGCTTTGCAATGTATATCTCTCTCTCTCTCTCTCTCTCTCTCTCTCTCTCTCTCTCTTTATGAACGTAAATACATATAAAGTCAATAATATAAGTTTTCTCTCATTTAAATATTATACAATCGAAGAAACTCTCTCTACCTAGGTCGTGTGTGTGTGTGTGTGTGTGTGTGTGTGTGTGTGTGTGTGTGTGTGTGTGTGTGTGTGTGTGTAGTCACCCTCGTAGTTTTTTTTTTTTTTGATGAGTGTTGGTCGAATCGTTTGGTGTTGAAAGCCGCGTGAATAATTGTTTGGTGGTGTTGAGAGAGAGAGAGAGAGAGAGAGAGAGAGAGAGAGAGAGAGAGAGTTGTTTTGTTTTGTTTTGCTCTTTATTTATCTCTAGTTCCTCTCCCTCTCCATCTCTCTTCGTCCTTCCTTCCTTCCTTCCTTCCTTCCTTCCTTCCTTCCCTTTCTCCTTTTCCAGCAAACATATTTCTCCTTTTTTTCTATTTTCTCGCTTCTATTTCTTCCTATATCTTATCTTTCCCACATTTACTTACTTATTACTTATTTCCTTCCTTCCTTTCTTCCTTCCTTCAGTCCTACCTTCCTTCCTTCCTTTCTTTGTCCCTTCCCTCCGTCCTTCCTTCCTTCCTTCCTCGAATTTACTGTTTTAAGAAGAAACTATAGATATTAATGGTGGTATATCCTTAACATCACTCAAAGTCTGCTTGTGTGTTAAGATGACGAAGACGGGGAAGGGAGAAAGAAACAGACCTCTTAAGTCACATTATTATAGACAAAAGCTATGATACTCTACGGCCTTACACAGCCACATTTCATAAGGCTTTCGTTGAGGCTCTAATTCTTTTTTTCTTTCTTTCTTCCTTCATTCCTTTCCTTCGTCCCTTCCTTCCTTCTTTCCTTCTCTCCGTCCTCTAATTCCGTTTCTTCTTTCTTTCTTTCTTCCTTCCTTTTCTTCGTCCCTTCCTTCCTTCCTTCCTTCTTTCCTTCCTCTAATTCCTTGTCCTTCCTTCCTTCCATACTGCCTTCCTTCCTTCCTTCCTTCTTTCCTTCCTCTAATTCCTTGTCCTTCCTTCCTTCCATACTGCCTTCCTTCCTTCCTTCCTTCCTTCTTTCCTTCCTCTAATTCCTTGTCCTTCCTTCCTTCCATACTGCCTTCCTTCCTTCCTTCCTTCCTTCCACCTAAGAACAAATACATAGAAAAGAGGAAAATATTGGTGACAGGACACAGACGCGCCTCCAGATGCTCGCTTGTTTGTTTGTCCGCCGCGCCGCCCACCTCGTGACGTCACAACAGCGTCTACCTGACGCAATATTACCTGAGCATTACCATTTAGGATCCGCGTCGGAGGAAAAATGAGACTACGAGGCGCCCGGGACACAGCCACGAATCCAGATGCTCAGTTGTTTGTTGACCCGTTGCGCTGCCCACCTCGTGACGCAATAGCTCTCCCTCACCTTACGTAATGAACCTGGGTATTACCGTGTCTGCTATTTGTAGATGCCCAAAAGAAGAGCTAAAAGAGACCAGAACACAGCCACGCCCTCATCAGATGCTCATTTGTTTGTTTACTCGTCGCGTCGTTCACCCCGTCAAGTTTTTTTCGTGTTTTTTACAGCAAGGGAGGAAGCTCAAAGACAAAAAACAATAACAACAACACAAAATAACTCTCTAGACGCTGCTTCAAACAAACGAAAAGAGAACGAAAGGCCAGAAGCGGTAAAAGAGTTGGGAGGGAAAGACGAGAAATAACGATGAGAGAAAAAGAAGAGGGAAAAATTACAACCACAAAAAAAAACAGAAGAAATAAACAATGCGTGTCAGTCGATCAAGATATGGTTCAGCGTTCAGTATCAGCCATCCTCGACTCGTATAGTTCCTGCTGAGAGGGTCATCTGTTGAAAGAAGTGAAGTAATGCAGAATATACAGTCATCGTAGGAATGGACAGAGCAGAATCACTTCCTTTTATCCTTCCATTTCCTTTATCCCTTTTTTATTCCTTCATTTCCTTTACCTCTGATATGAACACCAATTGGAATCATGCGTACTAATTAGCTAACCCCCCCCCATTCAACATACCGCTCTCTCACGCCCATTTCCTTGCCTTCCCCAGCATGAGCGTGGCGGTGGTGGTGGTGGTAGTGGTGGCGGCGGTGGTGGTGGTGCTCCCGGAGGCGTGCGAGGCCTTGGTGACATGTCCTGAGAAGTGTTTTTGCCTCTCCGATACTAAGGTAAGTGTGTGTGTGTGTGTGTGTGTGTGAGACGTGGATGTTTATTTATAGTGCTGCCGTAATGTATATGACTCTTGTTTTGTTTTGTTTTGTTTTATGTCTGAACTTATAGCGCTGGTAGGCTTGCTTGAGGGGCCTGGATGGTAGTCGGCCCCAACCCGTCATAGCGCAGGCAAGTGTTTATAATGGCGCCATGCTGCCCCCCGGTGTACCTCTTGAACGATGTCGCTGAAGTTAGGGTTGAGGGAAGGCCTGGGCAGCATGTGGGTGATTTTAAGTCACTCGGGGATGGTTTGAAAAGTTAGTGTGCTTATCGGTGGGACTCGAACTTCGGTCCATGTGCTCACCGTGTCTGCTCGCTGTCCACTCTGCCACCACCGGGATTGTTGTTGTTTTCTTTCTCTTCCTCCTGTTTTTCTTCTTGTATACTTCTTGTTTTTTTGTTTTCTTTCTTCAGCTGCCTCTTTTTCTTCTTCTTCTTCTTCTTCTTCTTCTTCTTCTTCTTCTTATTATTATTATTATTATTATTATTATTATTATTATTATTATTATTATTATTATTATTATTATTATTATTTCTTTTCTCGTTTTTTTATCTACCTCCATCTCCTCATTATCCTCTACCATCACCACCACCACCTCCTCCTCCTCCTCCTCCTCCTCCTCCTCCTCCTCCTTTCATCACTCTTCCTTTCATTTTTTATTTTCTTCCTCGCTTTCTCTTCAGTTTTTCCCTTCTTTCCCTCACCATCGCCACCACTACCACCATCACCACCACCACCACCACCATCAACATCATCATCACCATCATCACCAAAGGAAAGGAGAAAGGGGGGGGGGGGGGGGAGAAGACTGCAATCGGTGTTGGTGAGGCGAAGGCGGGGGGGGGGGGTAGCGAGGACCCTTGGGAGGTGAGCATCTTAAGGGGGGGAAGGGGGGCGATGGTGATGTATTCCTTGGCTGTGTCCCTTTGTTATTGCATCATTTCACCACCACCACCACTATCACCACCATCACCACCACCACCAAGGTTCTCTGTGGTGTGGTGTGGCGGTGGTAGTGGTGGTGATGGTGGTGGTGGTGGAGGTGGTAGTGGTGGTGACTGTATGGTATCGTTTGGTAGTGTGGTTTCTGGAGGTGTTGGTGGTGGTAGTAGTGGTGGTAGTGGAGGTGGTGGTGGTGATTGTGGTGGTAGCGATTGTGGTTATGTGATTTCTGGAGGTGGTGGTGAGCGGGTCTGAGAGAGTACATCACCATATCGCGAAACTGGTGATAGTGGTGATGATGTGGTGATGAGTGGTGGTGGGTTGTGGTGTGTGACCCGTCCCGTCTGGTAGCTATACACCATGCACCATTATAAGAAAAAAACTAAATGGTGGTGTTAGTGGTGATGGTGTTGATGGTGAGAAAAAGAAAAGACGGAAAAGAAGGAAAATGGAAACTATGGAAGAGATGGGAGAGAAAGACAAGAAAAAAGATGTAAAAGAGAAGGGGGAAAAGAAGGAAAATGGAAACTATGGAAGAGATGGGAGAGAGAGACAAGAAAAAAGATGTAAAAAGAAGGGGGAAAAGAAGGAAAATGGAAACTATGGAAGAGATGGGAGAGAAAGACAAGATAAAAGATGTAAAAGAGAAGGGGGAAAAGAAGGAAAATGGAAACTATGGAAGAGATGGGAGAGAAAGACAAGAAAAAAGATGTAAAAGAGAAGGGGGAAAAGAAGGAAAATGGAAACAATGGAAGAGATGGGAGAGAAAGACAAGAAAAAAGATGTAAAAGAGAAGGGGGAAAAGAAGGAAAATGGAAACTATGGAAGAGATGGGAGAGAAAGACAAGATAAAAAATGATGTAAAAGAGAAGGGGGAAAAGAAGGAAAATGGAAACTATGGAAGAGATGGGAGAGAAAGACAAGGAAAAAGATGTAAAAGAGAAGGGGGAAAAGAAGGAAAATGGAAACAATGGAAGAGATGGGAGAGAAAGAAAAGATAAAAAATGATGTAAAAGAGAAGGGGGAAAAGAAGGAAAATGGAAACTATGGAAGAGATGGGAGAGAGAGACAAGAAAAAAGATGTAAAAGAGAAGGGGGAAAAGAAGGAAAATGGAAACTATGGAAGAGATGGGAGAGAGAGACAAGATAAAAAAAGATGTAAAAAAAAGAAAAGGGAAAAGAAGGAAAAGGAAAGCAGCGAATAGGATGAGAAAGAAAGCAAAGAAAAGAGGATGAGAGAAAGAAGAGAGGGACTAAGAAGAGTAAGCAAAAGAGGGAATAAGAGAGGAAGAAGAAAAGAAGACGTAAAAGGGAAAGGAGGGAAAAACAAAAAAATCGTACGAGAGGAGAAAGAATGAAGAGAAAAAGAAGGAAAAGGAAAGCAGTGAATAGGGTAGGAGTGAAAACTGTAGGAGAGTCTGTACGGGTGGGTGGGTGAGTGGCAAGAAACGGGCGGACGTGAAGGGCTTTAAGAGGGCAGGTAGACGGGAAATGGATGGGAAGGGAAGAGGAAGGGGAAGGGAGTTTAGTATTTCATCACGTGCTGGCAGAGAGAAGGAAAGGGAAGAGGGGAATGGAAGAGGGGAAAGGTGGGGAAGAGGGGTGAGAATAGAGGATCGGTAAGTGGATAGGTAGGTAGGTAAAAGGGAGAGAGAGAGCAACACTTTTCCTGACGTCAAAATAGGAGAGTCACCCCTTCCTCCTCCTCCTCCTCCTACTACTACTACTACTACTACTACTTCTACAGCACTATACGAGTTTTACGGCGCTGTCACCTCCTTCATCTACATACTTCGGAGGAGGAGGAAGAGGAGGAGGAGGAGGAAGAGGAAGATAGCAAAGAGGAGGAAGAGGAGAATCAGAAGTATAGGAAGTAGAAAACAGGATAAATAAAAGAAAACGGGAAGTAGTGAGGAGAGAAAGGGGAAGAAGGAGAACGAAAAGTAGAAGAAGGAAAAGGGAGGAAGAAGAGAAGAAGAGAAGGAAAAGAAAGATAAGAAAGAGAGGGAAAAAGAAGAAGACATTAAAGAGGAAAGGAAGGAAGGAAGGAAGGAAGGAAGGAGAAGTTAGAAAAAATACGAAAAAAGTGAAAATGAATTGAATTGGTGAAAAGGCAACTAATCAATTCTCTCTCTCTCTCTTCATCCTTTTCTTTTTCTTTATCATATTTTCTATTTTCTTTCTATTCTATCTTCTTTTTCTTCTTCGTCTTCTAGTTCCTCCTCCACCCCTCCTCCTCCTCCTCCTCCTCCAACACCTCTTCCTCCTCTCACTCCTGAAGGGAAGAGAGGAGGAAAGGAAGAGAGAGAGAGAAGAGAACAACTGAGAGAGAGGAGATAGAACACACGAAGCGAATAGTAAATGAAAGAGAAGGAGGGGGAGGAGGAAGAGGAGGAGGAGGAGGAGGAGGAGGAGGAGGAGGAGGAGGAGGAGGAGGAGAAGGGGAAGGAAAAGAAAACAAAGGAAAGAAATAAGATGGAGAGAGAGAGAGAGAGAGAGAGAGAGAGAGAGAGAGAGAGAGAGAGAGAGAGAGAGAGAGAGAGAGAGAGAGAGAGAGAGAGAGAGAGAGAGAGAGAGAGAGAGAGAGAGAGAGAGAGAGAGAGAGAGAGTGAGCCGGGTCAGGTGGGCGTTCGTATCAAGCTCTCCATCTGCATACCGGAACACCTAACCTCCCAGGGGGCCGAGGAGGAGGAGGAGGAGGAGGAGGAGGAGGAGGAGGAGGAGGAGGAGGAGGAGGAGGAGGAGGAGGAGAGAAGAGGAGACAAGAGGGGAGAGAGAGAGAGAGAGAGAGAGAGAGAGAGAGAGAGAGAGAGAGAGAGAGAGAGAGAGAGAGAGAGAGAGAGAGAGAGAGAGAGAGAGAGAGAGAGAGAGAGAGAGAGAGAGAGAGAGAGAGAGAGAGAGAGAGAGAGAGAGAGAGAGAGAGAGAGAGAGAGAGAGAGAGAGACGTATTACTTGGCACGTGATTATAAAGAGAATTAAGATACATGAAGAGATTTTGCGAGAGAAAGAAAGAAAGAAAGAAAGAAAGAAAGGGAGAGAGACTATATATAAGATTCTGATAACAGAGAAACACACACACACACACACACACACACACACACACACACACACACACACACACACACACACTCACTCACTCACTCACTCGCCAACTCACAGGATTGAAAGAAGAAGAAAGAAGAAAAAAATGGAAAGAAAGGAAGGAAGGAAGAAAAGCGCTTGACACTAATCGACTGAAAGAAAGAAAGAAAGAGAGAGAAAGAAAGAAAGAAAGAGAGAAAGTGTGAAAAGGTGCCTTGGCGTGAGGTGCGTTAATGAGAAGGGGGAGGGGGAGGAAGGGGGAGAGGGGGGGCGGAAGGGAAGGTGAGGGAATGGAAAGGGAAGGGAAGGCAACGAGGAGAGAGGCAAGTGAAATGAATGAAGGAAGGAAGGGAGGGAAAGAAAAGGAGAGGGTGAAACGGGGGGGGGGGAAGAGGGGAGAGGGGAGTAGGTTAAAGGGGGACCAGAAGGGGAGGTGCGGGAAAGGGAGAGGAAGGGAAGGCAGCCAGGAGAGATGGAGGGAAGGAAGGAAGGAAGGAGGGAGGGAGAGAAAGAAGAGGGGAGGGGGAAGGTTAGGGAAGGGAAAGAGAGAGGAAGGAAAGTCTGCCAGGAGAGATGAAAGAAGGGAAGGAAGGAAGGAAGATAAAGAAAAGGAGACAAATAGAGAGGAAGAAAGGAGGAGGAAGGGAGGGAAAAGAAAGGGGAACATAAGGGAAGGGTGGAAAGGGGAGGTGAAGGAAAGGGAGAGGAAGGGAAGGCTGCGAGGAAAGATGAAAGGAAGTGAAGGAAGGAAGGGAGAGAAAGAAAAGAAGGCAAATATAAAGGGAGGAAGAAATGGAGAAAGGGAGGGAGAGAGAAAGGAAGGAAGTGAGAGAGAGAGAGAGAGAGAGAGAGAGAGAGAGAGAGAGAGAGAGAGAGAGAGAGAGAGAGAGAGAGAGAGAGAGAGAGAGAGAGAGAGAGAGAGAGAGAGAGAGAGAGAGAGAGAGAGAGAGAGAGATAAATTCTATATCTTTGAAGTGTGATAAGAATGTGTGTGTGTGTGTGTGTGTGTGTGTGTGTGTGTGTGTGACCAAAAATAAAACTTCGGAAAAAACGAGACAAAAGGAAAAGACATTGATAAAAAGAAGGAAAAAAACAAGAGAAAATAAACGAGAAGAAAAAAACGAACAAAAAAAAAAACGAAAAATATTACGAGAAAAAATAAACGTATTGGAAAAGAACATAACGTGTGTGTGTGTGTGTGTGTGTGTGTGTGTGTGTGTCTTCTGAACGAACTAAACGACAGAGAGAGAGAGAGAGAGAGAGAGAGAGAGAGAGAGAGAGAGAGAGAGAGAGAGAGAGAGAGAGAGCAGGTGGCTTGCAATACCTCCCACGCCTTCTGAATACTGCTTGTGAAACGCGTGTGGAAAAGAAAGCAAAGGAGAGAGGAAGGGAGAGAAGGCAGGGAGGGAGGGAGGGAGTCAAAGGAACGGAAGGGAACGGCAGCAAGAAGGGAGGGAAGGAAGACAGCAAGGAAGGAGGGAGAGGAGGAAGAAGGGAGAGAGTGAGGGAGGAAGGAAGGCAAAGGAATAGAATGGGATGGAAGGAAAGAGGGAAGTCAGTAAGGCAGGAAAGAGGGAGGGAAGGAGGAGGGAGGGGATAGAAGGGAGGGAGGGAAGGAAGGAAGAAGGGAGGGGATAGAAGAAAGGGAGGAAGAGGACTGAATGTAGGTAGAGAGAAAAGGAAGTATGGAAGAATGGAGGGAAGAATGGAAGAAAGGAGAGATGGAGGTAAAGGGAAGAGGGAAGGAGGGAGGGAGAGGTGATAGAAAGGACCACAAAGGAGGGTGAAGAAAGAAGAGGGAAGAAAGAAGAAAGAAGGAGAAAGGAGAATAATGATGAGCACGTGGACAAGGAAGAAGAAGAAGAAGAAAAAGAAGAACAAGAAGAACAAGAACAAGGAATAGAAGAAAAAGAGAAAGAAAAAGAAAGTTAAAAAGAAGAAAAAAGATGAGAAGGAAAAGAAGGAAAAGAAGCAGAAAAAAGAAAGAAAACAAAACAAAAAAGAAGCAATCAACGAAAAAAAATAATGAACAAACGAACGAACGAACGAAATAACGAAGGAAAACAACCAAAAACAAAAAAACAAAAAAGGAAGTAAGGAAGAACGAGAGAGAGAGAGAGAGAGAGAGAGAGAGAGAGAGAGAGAGAGAGAGAGAGAGAGAGAGAGAGAGAGAGAGAGGCCTTCCAACATTTACTAGAGGCGTTAAACTTGGCCAGACTCACGTACAACTGACCCTTACACGCCGACGATAGCGCTGAAGGAGGAGGAGGAGGAGGAGAAGGAGGAAGAGGAGGAGGAGGAGGAGGGGGAGGAGGAGGAGGAAGTGTACCTCTACCTCACACCTCACGCCCGGCTAGTCCTCCCTTCCCTTCCTCTCCCATTTTCTGTCCTTTTCTGTCCCTTTTCTATCCCTTTCCATCTCTTCCTGTCCCTTTCTGTCTCTTCCATTTCCTTCCTCGCCTTTTTCTATCCCTTTCCTGCTTTTTCTATTCCATCCTGTCCATTTTCTATTCCTCTTTGTCCCTTTCTTTCAATTTATGTCCCTGTCTATCCCTTCCTGTCCCTTTCTAGCGTTTCCTGTCCATTCCTATCCTTTTCTGTACTTTTCTATCCCTTCCTGTCCCGTTTTATCCTATCCTGTCCATTTCTACCCCTATCTAACCTTCCCTGTCCCTTACTCTCCCCTCCTGTCCCTTTCTATCCCTTCCTGTCCCTTCCTATCCTTTCCTGTCCCTTCCTATCCTTTCCTGTCCCTATCTATCCCTTCCTGTCCCTTCCTATCCTTTCCTGTCCCTATCTATCCCTTCCTGTCCCTTTCTATCCCTTCCTGTCCCTTCCTATCCTTTCCTGTCCATTTCTATCACTTTCTGTCCCTTCCTATCCCTTCCTGTCCCTTTCTATCACTTTCTGTTCCTTCCTATCCCTTCCTGTCCCTTTCTCTCCCTTTCTGTCACTTTCTCTCCCTTCTATTTCCTTCTTTCACCGCCTTCCTTCACACATGCCATTTATAGATACGATTCCTTCTCTTACTTCGTCTATACTTCTCTCTCTTCTCTTCTGTCCCTCCTTCTTCCTCTTACCCCTTCCTTCCTTGCCCTTTCCTATGGTCAGACATAAATATCAAGTCCGTTAGGGTGGGGCTCGTCTCTCTACAGCGTTGTCACATCACCCCCAATACATCACTCTCTCATATGTCAGCTAATTGAACCTCCTGAAACTGTGTATTAAGGATTCTGTATACATTGAATAAGTCTGTGTATAGCTATGAATGTGTCGTTTTTTTAAGGATAATAGCAATGAAGTGTATAGATTCCATAACACGTGGCATAGTTGCTTTCCGCAGTTGCCAGCGTTCAAGGACATCACGTCACTTCATCTCTCACCTCCACGCGCGATGACATACTCCGACTCCATTCCTTCCTAGTCGTCCCTTTCCTGTAATTCTCTTTCCTGTTCTTTTCTTTCCATTCCTTTACTTTTCATGTTCACTCTCATTTCCAACCCATCTCGTCGGTCCCTGTACTACCTCCTGCCCCTTAGAACTCCCTAGCTAAATGCCTCCCCCTCAGAATGCATCAGTTTCCCCTCGTCCTGCCTGATCCCCTTCCTGTCCTTCTTGTGTCTCGTGCCCCGGTTTGTCTGTCTGTCTCTACCTGCCCAGCCTCCTCCCCTAGCCATTCAGTTTGTCTGTTCTTGTTCTCGTTCCGCTTCAGTTCTCCTAAACCGGCCCTCAGCTCTTTATAAACCACCCATAACCTACCCTAACCTGCCCCGGCCTGCTCCTCCTCCTCCTCCTCTTCCTCATCCTTCTCTCTCCTATTCCTCTTTCTCCTTTTTCTTCCGCGTTTCTTTTTTTCCGCTTGTTTCTTGTTCTTCTTGTTCTTCTTCTTCTTCTCTTCCTCCTCCTCCTCCTCCTCCTCCTCCGTTATTGTCTGTCTATCGTCAGTGTTGCCAAGCCCAGGGGACGAGAGAGAGAGAGAGAGAGAGAGAGAGAGAGAGACCATCAAACACTTACGAGCAATGAACACCCGCCTAGGACAGCTGTGTGTGTGTGTGTGCGTGTGTGTGTGTGTGTGAAGACAAAAGTATAGAAGTTTAGGCAAGGAGGGCACGCAACGTCATTCTCTCTCTCTCTCTCTCTCTCTTCTTCCTGACGAGGATCACAACGCTCTCGACAGCCTCTCTCTCCCTCGGGCCTCTCCCTCTCTTTCTCTCTCTCTCTCTCTCCCCTATCAGGCCATTTTCCTCTCTCTCTCTCTCTCTCTCTCTCTCTCTCTCTCTCTCTCTCTCTGTCTCTCTCTCTCTCTCTCCTTTCTCCTTCTTCTTTTCTCCCTTTTCTCTTTTCTCCCTTTCCTTCCCTTTCTCTCTCTCACTCTCCTCAGTCATTTCCTCCCTTTTCCTCCCTCTCCCTTTTCTATATCATCCTCTTCCTCATCTCTCTTCCCCCCTTCTCTCTTTCCTTCCCTCCCTCACTCCTCTCTTTCCTCCCTTCTCTATCTCTTACCCCACGCTTCCTACCTTATCTCTCTCTCCCTCCCTCCCTTCTCTCTATTCCCTTCTCCCTGGCTATATTTCCCTACCTCCATCTTCCCTCCCTTCCTCCCCCTTCGTCCCTAGAGGTATAATATTTATCTTTTTTTTCCTCTCTTCCTTTACTTCCCTTTTTCTTTTCCTTTCCTTCTTACATTTTTTTTTACAGTTCCTTTTTTTCAGTTTTCATTTTTTCGTTTTCTTCTTTCTTATTTACTTCATTCTCCTTCCTTCACTTCCTTCTCTTCCTTCTTCATTCCTTTACTTACCTTCCTTCCTCCCTTCTTTAGCCTTTTCTTTCCATTCCCTTCCTTCGTTCTTGCTTTTCATTCACTTCATTTTCTTCCTCCCTCTTTCCTTTTAATTCCTTCGATCCTTCCTTCTTTCGTTCCCTCCTTCCCTTTCCTTTCATATCTTCCTTCCTTTCTTTTCCTTCCCTTCCTCGTTTCCTTTTCATTTCTTTCCCTCTCCCTTTCATTTCCTTCCCCCTTTCTCCCTTCCTTCTTTCTCCTTTCCTTTATCTCCTCCTCCCTTCCACTTCCCGCTTTTCCTCTCCCCTTCCTTCCCCTTTTCCTCCCTTGCTCCCTTCCCACGGTCTTTCAAAACCCATCACTCCCCGATCAAGACAAGCTCGGATTCTACTCTTCTGATGTTCCTATGTTATCTCCTCTTTTTAATCCTTCATTCTCCTTTCCTTTATCTCCACTTCCCTTTCACTCCCTCCCTTTCCTCTCCCCTTCCTTCTCCCTTCCTCCCTTCCCCCTTTCCCCCCTTCCTTCCTTCACATGGTCTCTCAAAACCCATCACTCCCTCAGCAATACAGATTCGGATTCCTCTGAGCTGATGTTCTTATGTTATCTCCTCTT
This sequence comes from Eriocheir sinensis, assembly GCF_024679095.1. Taxonomy (NCBI): domain Eukaryota; kingdom Metazoa; phylum Arthropoda; class Malacostraca; order Decapoda; family Varunidae; genus Eriocheir; species Eriocheir sinensis. The sequence goes on from NC_066534.1 coordinate 16,306,653, forward strand.
CTTAATCCTTCATTCTCCTTTCCTTTATCTCCTCCTCCCTTTCACTCCCTCCCTTCCTTTTCCCTTCCTCCCTTCCCCCTTTCCTTCTACCTTTCACGGCAGAACAAGGACAGACACGGACAGTTCTTGATCATTGTTATTGTTGTTCCTATTATTATTATTATTATTTTTTTTTTCGGAGAGTGGGTGTCACGGGGTTACCAAAATACGTGAGTGTCAAAATTTTAGGTGTCTCGTTAGTCACAGGTGGAAGGACATGACGGTTAGTGCCCCATAAACCAACGTACACACACACACACACACACACACACACACACACACATACTGGTTAGACTTTGGTGTGTTGAACTTAAAAAACGATAAACACTCTCTCTCTCTCTCTCTCTCACGTCGTTTTCTTCCAAGAGTGTTTTTTTATTTTTTTTGTCACTATTTTCTCTCACCCTCCCTCCTCCTCCTCCTCCTCTTCCTCCTCCTCCTCCTCCTCCTCCTCCTCCTCCTCCTGCCTTAGTATTAATTCCTCCATTAGTATTCCTTCAACTTCAAACTACGATATTGATTACAGAGAATTTTTTGACCCGCAGTGGTGGTGGTGGTGGTGGTGGTGGTGATGGTGGTGGTGGTGGTGGTGATGGTGGTGGTGATGGTGGTAGTATCATTTTTATTCTTCTACTTTCATCACCATCACCACCACCACCACCACCATCATCACCACCACCATCATCACCACCACCACCACCATCATCACCACCACCACCACCATCACCACCACCCTCACCACCACCATAATTTTTCTCTCCCTCTTCCTCCCCTTTGCTCCTTCCTCTTTTTTTTTATATATATATCCCGTGGAGAGAGAGAGAGAGAGAGAGAGAGAGAGAGAGAGAGAGAGAGAGAGAGAGAGAGAGAGAGAGAGAGAGAGAGAGAGAGCTGCCCTTTTCCTTTGTTTATGTGAGAGAGAGAGAGAAGAGGAGGAGGAGGAGGAAGAGGAGGAAGAGGGGGAGGAGGAGGTTGTCTTCCCACCCTGTCACTTCCACTTATGATTCATGTGTGTAAGTGCGTGTGTAAATAGGCAGAGGGCAAACAAACGTACACACACACACACACACACACACACACACACACACACAACAGAGCTTAGTATAATTTTTTTTTCAATTATTGTGTAACTTTTTGCAACAATTGAAGTCTTGTATTTTTTTCTATGCATTGTACACATAAACATACATACATACATACATACGTACATACATATATACATACATACATACATACAGGCATACATACATACATATATACAGACAGACAGACATTCATTCATTTACTCTCTCTCTCTCTCTCTCTCTCTCTCTCAAGTAACGTGAAAGAGAGAGAGAGAGAGAGAGAGAGAGAGAGAGAGAGAGAGAGAGAGAGAGAGAGAGAGAGAGAGAGAGAGAGAGAGAGAGAGAGAGAGAGAGAAGGGGCCAATGAAGAGAGGAGAAAGAAACAAAAGGGGCGTGGGAGGTGGAAGCGGAGGGAAGAAAGGAGGAGGAAGAGGAGGAGGAGGAGGAGGAGGAGGAGGTATTGGAGGGAGTGACGGTAATGAGACGTGACAGGTAAGGACAGGTCGGGAGTGGGAGTGAATGGAAGAGGAAGGTGGTGGTGGTGGTGGTGGTGGATAGAGATGGGAGAGAGAGAGAGAGAGGAGAGATTCGGTATACATTACATCAATATTCCATACACGATAGGAACTGATACAAGGGACGCCGGGGGAGCTTCTTCACCCTTAACTGGTGGAAGGAATGCCGAGGAAGCTGTGTAGAAAGTGTTCCGCCAAAGGTTCTGTGTCCATACCCATAAACGTATCGATCTCCCATGACGAGTAATTTCCAAGGCCACAGAAAAGATTACCCGGGTTGTCTAGGGTGATTTTTCCGCTCCAGGTACAGAAGTCGTGTAAGATTATCACTGGGATCACAACACAGTCCATTAAAAGCCCAAATCCATATTCTTAAACGTATCGATCTCCCATGACGAGTAATTTCCAAGGCCACAGAGAAGATTAACGGGGTTGTATGACGAGTAATTTCCAAAGCCACAGAGGAGATTAACGGGGTTGTCTAGGGTGATTTTTCCGCTCCAGGTGCAGAAGTCGTGTAAGATTATCACTGGGATCACAACACAGTCCATGAAAAGCCCAAAAACTTCTACGAGAGTCTTTTAAAACAGGGTAACTGAGGCTCAGATACGTTTAACTCTTCTAAGCCCCTCTAAGCGAGAAAAATGAGAAAAAAATCATCACTCACGCAAACCATTTCATAATATATCAACGCATTTGTGATCAGTTTATGCATCGTCTATTTTGGGGGGTTTATATCAGCGGGAAAAATTTGGCCCGTCGCTGGTACACGGTAGAGCCGCAGATTTGGCCCGTCGCTGGTACACGGTAGAGTCTCAAATTTGGCCCGTCGCTGGTACACGGTAGAGTCACAAATTTGGCCCGTCGCTGGTACACGGTAGAGCCACAAATTTGGTCCGTCGCTGCTACCGGGTTAAGGGTTCGAGCGATAGTAATAAAAGGCGCCAGATACTGAAAAGTGTTGGGATGAGCAGGACCTCTGGGTTGTGGGGCGAGCGAGCATGCTAGTCACTGCAATACGGAGCTCCTAGTGAGTGCGTGTGTGTGTGTGTGTGTGTGTGTGTTTTGTTCATTGTAAACTATATTTCAAGTCTGTTACATATCCTCTTATTTACCGCCAGAGAGAGAGAGAGAGAGAGAGAGAGAGAGAGAGAGAGAGAGAGAGAGAGAGAGAGTTATTACTATGGGAGGAAAACGACCCACGGACGGGAGTAATATGGGACGACACAGGTTGATTTATGAAGGAAGGTGAAGGACATGGCGGCGGTGGTGGTGGTGGTGGTGGTGGTGGAGAGATGAGAGCCACGTGGTTATAAAAAAATGAAGGGTGGAGATAAATGTGGTTGAGGACGAAAAATGTGTGGAGTATAGGAGTGGAAGAAGAGGGAGAGAGTGGAATGGAAGGTGGAGAGTGCCATGTGGAGGAGAGGAAGGAAGGAATGAAGTGGATGTGGAGGAGAAGGAGGAGGAGGCTAAATGGGAAGAAGGAAAGTAGAAAGGAAAGAAGGAATGGAAGGAAGAAAGGAAGACAGCAAGGAAGAAAGGAAGCAGCGAAGGAAGGAGAGAAGATAGGAAGGAAGGAAGAGAAACAGACGAAGAAAGAAAGGAAGAAAGGAAGAAAGCAAGGAAGAAAGGGGGCAGCGAAGGAAAGGAGAGAAGATACGAAGGAAGGAAGAGAAACAGACGAAGAAAGAAAGGAAGAAAGGAAGACAGCAAGGAAGAAAGGAAGCAGCGAAGGAAAGGAGAGAAACAGACGAAGAAAGAAAGGAAAGTAGGAAGAGAGGAAGAGAAAGTGGAGATAGAAGGAAGGAAGAAAGGAAAGGAGGAGACGAAGAAGGAAAGAAGAGAGAGAAAGGAATAGACAGAAGAGAAACAATAAACGAATGAAGGAATGAAGTATAAAATGGCAAGAGAGAGAGAGAGAGAGAGAGAGAGAGAGAGAGAGAGAGAGAGAGAGAGAGGTGGAGTGGAGCAGTCATAACACACTCGGCTCCGTAATACTCGTGGCTTCATTACCTGACCCTTCAGCCTCGAGTATGGCAATATTGGCTCTCTCTCTCTCTCTCTATCTATCTATCTATCTATTTATCTATCTATCTTTTAAGAACATAAGGACATTAAGAGTCTGCAAGAGGCCGGCACTCCTATGCAAGGCAGCTCCTGTGTGTGTGTGTGTGTGTGTGTGTGTGTGTGTGTATTTATATATGTGTGTGTGTGTGTGTGTATTTATATATGTGTGTGTGTGTGTGTGTGTGTGGGTGTGGGTGTATTTCTGTGTGTGTGTGTGTGTGTGTGTGTGTGTGTGTGTGTGTGTGTGTGTGTGTGTGTGTGTGTGTGTGTGTGTGTGTGTGTGTGTGTGTGTGTGTGTGTGTGTGTGTGTGTGTGTGTGTGTTGCTTGTTTCCGCCAAAGAGTTCTGGAAACTTAACATTGACAGTAGTGAAAGAAGGTTCTGGCTCACCAGAAGTGGCTGCCTCCACCATCTCTAAGTGGTGTAACGCCACTCCTTCCGTCATTTTCTAAATCATCGAACATAAACATTCCAAATGTTCAGCAAACTCTTCAAAAAGAGCATCCGACGTGCCGCGCTGACCTGGGAGAGTTTCTCGGCCAGCTGACGCGAGGTGGCCGCCTCGACTCTTTCTTCCTGCACGTACACGAAGAAAAAGTCGCCCTCCTGCAAGCCAATCAGCCAATCCCGTACCTTGCTACGGAATGGCTTTTTGAAGGAGAGCCACGGGGCACACACACGCAGGTTAAGGCTGATATTGATGATACTGATGAACAAAATGATGATATCGACGAACTGGAAGACAAATACCAAGAATGGAAGGCTTATCTCGAGGAGGTATTCTCCGCTGAAGATAAAGATGAAATTGACAAAGTGCAAGACAACAATGAAGACAACTACAAAGAATGGAAGGCTTATCTCAAAGAGGTATTCTCCGTTGAAGATGTTGACGATCAAACTGTAGACGAGGTGACCCCCGAGTTGCGGGAAGCCTCTGGTAATGATGCTGTAGACGAGGTGACCCCCGAGTTGCGGGAAGCCTCTGGTAATGATGCTGCAGACGAGGCGACCTCCGAGTTGCGGGAAGCCTCTGGTAATGATGCTGCAGACGAGGCGACCTCCGAGTTGCGGGAAGCCTCTGGTAATGATGCTGTACACGAGGTGACCCAAGAGTTGCGGGAAGCCTCTGGTAATGATGCTGTACACGAGGTGACCCCCGAGTTGCGGGAAGCCTCTGGTAATGATGCTGTACACGAGGTGACCCAAGAGTTGCGGGAAGCCTCTGGTAATGATGCTGTACACGAGGTGACCCAAGAGTTGCGGGAAGCCTCTGGTAATGATGCTGTACGAGGTGACCCAAGAGTTGCCCGAAGCCCCTGGTAATGATGCTGTACACGAGGTGACCCAAGAGTTGCGGGAAGCCCCTGGTAATGATGCTGTACACGAGGTGACCCAAGAGTTGCGGGAAGCCTCTGGTAATGATGCTGTACACGAGGTGACCCAAGAGTTGCCGGAAGCCTCTGGTAATGATGCTGTACACGAGGTGACCCAAGAGTTGCCGGAAGCCTCTGGTAATGATGCTGTACACGAGGTGACCCAAGAGTTGCCGGAAGCCTCTGGTAATGATGCTGTACACGAGGTGACCCAAGAGTTGCCGGAAGCCTCTGGTAATGATGCTGTACACGAGGTGACCCAAGAGTTGCGGGAAGCCTCTGGTAATGATGCTGTACACGAGGTGACCCCCGAGTTGCGGGAAGCCTCTGGTAATGATGCTGTACACGAGGTGACCCAAGAGTTGCGGGAAGCCTCTGGTAATGATGCTGTACACGAGGTGACCCAAGAGTTGCGGGAAGCCTCTGGTAATGATGCTGTAGACGAGGTGACCCCCGAGTTGCGGGAAGCCTCTGGTAATGATGCTGTACACGAGGTGACCCAAGAGTTGCGGGAAGCCCCTGGTAATGATGCTGTACACGAGGTGACCCAAGAGTTGCGGGAAGCCTCTGGTAATGATGCTGTACACGAGGTGACCCAAGAGTTGCGGGAAGCCCCTGGTAATGATGCTGTACACGAGGTGACCCCCGAGTTGCGGGAAGCCTCTGGTAATGATGCTGTACACGAGGTGACCCAAGAGTTGCGGGAAGCCCCTGGTAATGATGCTGTACACGAGGTGACCCAAGAGTTGCGGGAAGCCCCTGGTAATGATGCTGTACACGAGGTGACCCAAGAGTTGCGGGAAGCCCCTGGTAATGATGCTGTACACGAGGTGACCCCCGAGTTGCGGGAAGCCTCTGATGAAGGAAATGAAGCAGCAGACGAGACGACGTCCGAGGAGGGAAAAGTCGCTCAGAACGGTACAGTGGCCGCAGACAAGAACGCCCCCCATAACGGCGAGGCCTCTGCACCGGTGACAGTCTCTGCCACGCCCTCCACTGTTGCCTACGCTTACCGCAGCCTTATTGTGCCTCATAGATTCATGAATCGCCTCGCAGGCCCCGAGGACCGCCACCTCGAGGATCTGCGGCGGAGCTATGGGGTCAAAATCGTGCGGATTAAGCGAACCCTGCACGTGAAGGGCCACAAAGACGCAGTGCTGCAGTGCCACCACTCCATGCGCGCCAAGATCGCTGAGTGGCGGGGGGACGAGGCCGCTGACGCTCATTAAGCGACTTAGACACCTGAGACGGCCGAGTAACACTGCTCGTGACCTGAAGCTGCAGACGAGGCGACCTCCGAGTTGCGGGAAGCCTCTGGTGAAGGAAAAGGTGCTGGCGACGAGGCGACCTCCGAGTTGCGGGAAGCCTCTGATGAAGGAAAAGGTGCTGGCGACGAGGCGACCTCCGAGTTGCGGGAAGCCTCTGGTGAAGGAAAAGGTGCTGGCGACGAGGCGACCTCCGAGTTGCGGGAAGCCTCTGGTGAAGGAAAAGGTGCTGGCGACGAGGCGACCTCCGAGTTGCGGGAAGCCTCTGTTGGCACCAAAGGTTACTATCACATATCTTATCTTTTCGTTTCTTACTGTTGAGACATTATCCCTTCTTCTAACTCCCTTTGTCTCCATTCTCCTCTCTCTCCATTCCACCTTTCACGTTTTACCTTCTCTTTGTTTTTCCTTCCTTCTACGTTCTCTTCCTCTTCCCTTCAATCCACATGGTTCCTCCACCTCACCTGTTTTTCCCTCCACTTTTAGCTCCACCTACCTCTCCCCTTATAAAGTGCCGCTATAGTTCTCTACTTTCCTCTCTTCCTCTTATTTTTTTCCCTTTTCTCACCTTTCTCTTCCCTTTGCTTCCCTCTACCATTCCTTCCTTTCCTTCCCTTTTCTGTCTTCACCTTACCTTGTTTCTGCCTCCCTCTACACTTCATTTTCTTCCTTCCACTTCTTCCTTCCCTTTATCTTATCTCTGCTTCCCTCTCTCTCTTTGTCTCTTCCTCCCTCATCGTTCTTCATTTTTTTCTACTGTTATCTCAATTATCTTCTTGTTATCTTCAGTACTTATCTCATTCAGCGCTGTATTATCTCCGGCAAGTTGGATATCTGTTAAATATAATACATTTCTCTTATCTCCTGCTGTTTCACCGGGTATCGAGTTCAGCAATGTGTTATCTCCGGCAGTTTTGTCTTCTTATATCAGTAGGTTATCTTCTTATCTCTTCCTCTTATATGCCTTTGTATCGTCTGGAGTCAAGCGCTTTACAGGTCTGCCTTTGTGTTATCTCCATCTAGTGTTGCTAATAAGTTCATAACATGTTCAGAAGGCAGTGAGGTCAATATATTAGTTTTCTTTACTAAACCTCCGTCAGGCTTCTAAAAGGTTCTAATAATCTACCATCCTGGCGTTCATCCTTCCTTCTATTCTTCCACTTGTCCCTCTCCTTAATTTGCTTCCACATCCTCCACTCTCCATCTCATGTGCACAGTAAGAGTCTCCACTACCACCACCGCCACCAACAGCATCCCTTCCATCCTATACTTACAAGTGGGAAATGGAGATATGTGTGTATGTAGCCGTGTTAAGCAGTAAACAGATAGACAGATTGACGGAGAGGAGAGCGAAGGAGTGCATTCATGTATTCGGTAAGAGACTCCGCTACCATTCCCTACCAGCATCCTTCCTCTTATCCTATATCTACATGACGGGAGATGAAGATGCTGTGTGTGAATGGCGCCGTCTTACCTCTTGTTATAGACAGATAGACAGAGAGGAAAACGAAGGATATCATTCATGTATTCTGCAAGGGTCTTCGCTACCACCATCACCACCACCACCAGCATCCTTCCTTCCATCCCATATATACAGACAGACCTCTTGCTATCAGGCGTTTCTCAGCATCAGACAGACATATAGACAGACAGACAGAGGGGAAAACGGGGGATAGCATTCATGTATAGTCTACGGTAAGGGTCTCCACCACCACCACCCCCTTCCCCTTTCTCATCTCCCCTTCTCTTTAGTAAATGGGGGAGTAACGAAGAGGAAAGAAAGAAGAGGGAGTAAGGGAGTGAATAAATGAGGGAACGAGAAAATGGAAAAGATAGATGGAGAGGATTGAGTGAGGGAGGAAGTGAGGAAAAATAAAGAGAGGGAGAGAGAAAAGGAAGAAAGGAGAGAGAAAGAAAGTGAGAGATTGAATGAAGGAAGAAAGAAACAGGAAAAAGGAAGAACCAAAGAGAGAGAGAGAGAGAGAGAGAGAGAGAGAGAGAAAACAGGTTAAGGAAAAAGACCAGCATCCCTTTTCCCGCTACCGCCATCTCCACTACCAGCATCCCATCTCCCACCACCAGCATCCCCAGCATCCCTTCTCCCCACCCCCACCCCCCTATCACCAGCATCCCTCCTCCCTCCCAGCGCTTGTCCCTCTCTCGCGGCGTCCTCAGCCAGCGGTGGTTTCATCTCCTCCAGTCCGCGGCCCTTCAGCGCTCCGGAGTTCCATTACCACCGGGTTTTGCGGCGGCCCAGAGCACGCTTGAAGGGGCCTCTCAGCGATCACTATTGAGGTTGTTACTTGCGTCCCGACCCTGGTAATTCATATTGATTCTCCTCCTTCCTTGTTCTCTCACTCACTCACTCACTCACTGTCTCTCTTTTTTCTTTCTCGTTGTTGTTTTTTCCTTTATTCACTTGTTTACTTCCTTACTTTATCTATTCCTTTTCTTGTTCTCTCTCTCTCTCTCTCTCTCTCTCTCTCTCTCTCTCTCTCTCTCTCTCTCTCTCTCTCTCTCTCTCTCTCTCTCTCTCTCTCACCTAAGAGAGAGAGAGAGGGAGAGAGAGAGATAGAGAGAGAGAGAGCATGGAGTGTGGTCATAAGGTAACCACAAACGTTATGATGATCGACGCTTTGACCCTTCCCCCCCCTTCCTCTCTCTCTCTCTCTCTCTCTCACTCACACACACACACACACACCCACACACATACGTCGCTAAATTTTACTCTCGTCACCCTTTAAAAATCATCTCATCCAACACTCATTCAGTTTTCTTTACAGGAGCAGTGCATATCGTTTTCTTTCTTTCATTTTTTCTTCTTTATATATTTTTGCCACTGAGCTGCTACTTCTAATGCGTAAAAAAGACAAACCTCTGTAATACGACTCCGCGGTGCACTGGTTAGCGTCCCTGACTACGAATCTGCGGGTCTGGGTTCGAATCCCGGCCTGGGCAGTCAGCGTGCAACCCACCCAGCTGGTCACCCCTTCTTCCGGGCTGGTTGATGAATGGGTACCTGGGGAAACATGAGGAGGGTAAACTGTGGCAACCAGGTTCAGTTCGCCTGTTTTAAAAGCCTCTCGTATAAATTTATGTGACTTTCGTGGACTGTTTTGTGACCCTGAGGATGATTCGACACGACTGCTGCTTCTTGAACGGGAAAGTCACACAAGAAAACCTGATTACTCTTCTCTGTGGCCTTGGATAATAATCGTAACTGGAGCCCGATACCTTTAAGAATACGGAAATAAGTGTTCTCTCCCGCCACAAGCTCAAAGGACAAACGGGACGGAGATGAGCACCGCCGCCACGCGCAGTTATACCTCATGTTGGTTCTGCACTTACAATGATGGGACAGACAAACACTGAATAAACTAAAATCCGTATATTCTATGGAAAGTAACCTGACACGAACATAGACGTGCGCACCGTTGCCAGATCATCGTACTCAGAGCATAGTATTTACCGGTTTCTGACGCCTCACTATTGCCAAGAAACATCAGGATCTAACAATTTTAACGATAACTATAAATGAGTTTCGTTATTGGAGCCCAGAAGACAGTTTGAGGGTAGGAAGTCGGGGAACATAAGCGACTGAGTACGACAATCTGGCAACGCGATACAAGACGGGCGTGAACTGGGCTGAGGGACAAACTAACTAACTGCTGACGCCGTAGAATTAACGTTACAGGATTAAAGGTTCCTATATCCCGAAGTAGCGTTACCCTCACTCCCAACTGTACCTTTACCTGTCTATGATACCGGCTCGAATCGCCCTCCACCTTCCTCTCCCTTCCTCAGGTCATATGCAACGGCGGCAATCTCTCGGCGGTCCCTCAGCGGCTGCCGGAGACTGTGGAGGACCTGACCTTCTCCAAGAATGACCTGCGGACGCTGGAGACGGAGATGTTCGTGCGTTGGCGCCACCTGAAGACGCTCTCGCTCAATGACAACCAGATCCGGAAGATAAAACCCTTCGTCTTCCGCGGCCTCGGCCACCTCAAGGACATATCCATCCAGGTGAGGGAATTTTTTCTCCATTTCTTTTTTTTCTTTCATTTTTCTTTCTGTCTTTCTCTTTTTCTTTCTTTTCTTCTTTCTTTCTTTCCTTTCTTTCCTTTCTTGCTCTGTTTCCTTTCTTCCTTTCTTTCCTTCCTTCCTTTCTTTCCTCTCTTCCTTCTCTCTCTCTCTCTCTCTCTCTCTCTCTCTCTCTCTCTCTCTCTCTCTCTCTCTCTCTCTCTCTCTCTCTCTCTCTCTCTCTCTCTCTCTCTCTCTCTCTCTCACAAAAAAAACTATTTCCAAAGACCATAAAAGGAATTACTCGGCTTCTTCAAAGTCATTTCCACATTCACGGAGCAGAACCCTAACAAAACTATCACTGGGCCCATATAACTACCCATGGAAGTACTAACACAACCTCTCCGAAAGCCTTATGAAATGTGAATGTGCAGGCACTGAAACTTTTGAGAATACGAGCCTTACTTCGTTATAGAAAAAGAAGTGACTGCCAGCAACGTTTTTCCCCGCAGAACAACCCCCTGACGGAGCTCCCGCAGTTTGCCTTCGCCGGCCTGGAGAGCGTGAACCAAATCAACCTCTCCAAGAACCGCATCGAGGTGATCAACCCGTGAGTAGCATTGGGCGTCTTATTCCTGCAGTGTAATTAGGTTCTGCCCGGTTTAGGTTAGGTCACGATAGTTTGGTTGCCCTACAAGAGATACATTTTGTCCGGGAAGACACTGATGATAATTAGAAGAGGATTACGTGGTTAGTCTATGAGTCATGACTTGCGCCTCACTCACGGCTCAGCGGCTCCGGAGATGCCAGTCACGCAGACACTACAGGAATATGGAGATAGCTTAAGATGGAGGGAGGAAGTGATAATGGAGATAGCTTAGGATGGAGGGAGGAAGGATAATGGAGATAGCTTAAGAGGGAGGGAGGAAGTGATCATGGAGATAGCTTAAGAGGGAGGGAGGAAGTGATAATGGAGATAGCTTAAGAGGGAGGGAGGAAGTGATAATGGAGATAGCTTAAGAGGGAGGGAGGGAGGAAGCGAAAACGGAGATAGCTTAAGAGGGAGGGAGGAAGTGATCATGGAGATAGCTTAAGAGGGAGGGAGAAAGTGATCATGGAGATAGCTTAAGAGGGAGGGAGGGAGGAAGCGAAAACGGAGATAGCTTAAGAGGGAGGGAGGAAGTGATCATGGAGATAGCTTAAGAGGGAGGGAGGAAGTGATCATGGAGATAGCTTAAGAGGGAGGAGGAAGTGATCATGGAGATAGCTTAAGAGGAGGAGGAAGTGATCATGGAGATAGCTTAAGAGGGAGGAGGAAGTGATCATGGAGATAGCTTAAGAGGAGGAGGAAGTGATCATGGAGATACCTTAAGAGGGAGGGAGGAAGTGATCATGGAGATAGCTTAAGAGGGAGGGAGGAAGTGATCATGATAGCTTAAGAGGGAGGAGGAAGTGATCATGGAGATAGCTTAAGAGGGAGGGAGGGAGGAAGTGATCATGGAGATAGCTTAAGAGGGAGGGAGGAAGTGATCATGGAGATAGCTTAAGAGGGAGGGAGGAAGTGATCATGGAGATAGCTTAAGAGGGAGGGAGGGAGGAAGCGAAAACGGAGATAGCTTAAGAGGGAGGGAGGAAGTGATCATGGAGATAGCTTAAGAGGGAGGGAGGAAGTGATCATGGAGATAGCTTAAGAGGGAGGGAGGAAGTGATCATGGAGATAGCTTAAGAGGGAGGGAGGAAGTGATCATGGAGATACCTTAAGAGGGAGGGAGGAAGTGATCATGGAGATACCTTAAGAGGGAGGGAGGAAGTGATCATGGAGATAGCTTAAGAGGGAGGGAGGAAGTGATCATGGAGATAGCTTAAGAGGGAGGGAGGAAGTGATCATGGAGATAGCTTAAGAGGGAGGGAGGAAGTGATCATGGAGATAGCTTCAGAGGGTGGGAGGAAGTGATCATGGAGATAGCTTAAGAGGGAGGGAGGAAGTGATCATGGAGATAGCTTAAGAGGGAGGGAGGAAGTGATCATGGAGATACCTTAAGAGGGAGGAAGTGATCATGGAGATACCTTAAGAGGGAGGAGGAAGTGATCATGGAGATAGCTTAAGAGGGAGGAGGAAGTGATCATGGAGATAGCTTAAGAGGAGGGAGGAAGTGATCATGGAGATACCTTAAGAGGGAGGGAGGAAGTGATCATGGAGATAGCTTAAGAGGGAGGGAGGAAGTGATCATGGAGATAGCTTAAGAGGGAGGGAGGAAGTGATCATGGAGATAGCTTAAGAGGGAGGGAGGAAGTGATCATGGAGATAGCTTAAGAGGGAGGGAGGAAGTGATCATGGAGATAGCTTAAGATGGAGGGAGGAAGTGATAATGGAGATAGCTTAGGATGGAGGGAGGAAGGATAATGGAGATAGCTTAAGAGGGAGGGAGGAAGTGATCATGGAGATAGCTTAAGAGGGAGGGAGGAAGTGATAATGGAGATAGCTTAAGAGGGAGGGAGGAAGGATAATGGAGATAGCTTAAGAGGGAGGGAGGAAGGATAATGGAGATAGCTTAAGAGGGAGGGAGGAAGTGATAATGGAGATAGCTTAGGAGGGAGGGAGGAAGGATAATGGAGATAGCTTAAGAGGGAGGGAGGAAGCGAAAACGGAGATAGCTTAAGAGGGAGGGAGGAAGCGAAAACGGAGATAGCTGAAGAGGGAGGGAGGAAATGATAATGGAGAAAGCTTGTTTAGTCAGGATGAATTAGAGTTTGCTGCTTTGTCTGTTTGCCATGTTTCCGTGATTCCATGCTTCTCACGCCTTCAGGTACGTCTTCGCGGGCAGCAGGAACATCGGTATGATCCTCCTGCAGGAGAACCCAGTGTACAGAGTGCGCGCCCGGGCCTTCTCCGGCCTCCGTATGGTGCAGTTCCTCTACCTGCCTTCCTGGGTCAAGGTGGGTCGGCTTCATGCTGTGGGGGAGGGGGGGTATTGTATTGTATTGTATTGTATCTGTTCCGAGGGAGGGAGAGAGGGAGGAAGGAAGGATGGAGGAAAGGAGAGAGGGAGGAAGGGAGGGTGGCAGTGAGTGAGTGTGTGAGTGAGTGAGTGAGTGAGTGAGTTAGTGAGTTAGTCAGTCAGTCAGTCAGTCAGATAGGAAGGTTGGTAAGTAATTAGTTAGTTTGGTGATTAGTTAGTTAATTCCTTAGTTAGTCATTTATTTACTTAGATAGATAGATAGACAGATAGAGGGATAGATAGATAGACAGATACATAGAAACTCTAACATTCTGTAAAGTCCCAACGCACCACTTTCAATACACAGTCTCCATAAAAGTCTACGGAAACCTCCCTGAATATTACATTAACCCGCAACCGTATTTTCTTTGGCACCTTCTAACTCACGCGAGCCTCCCTTCGCACCAACACTTAAAAAAGCCACAAAAGCGTTCCACTCAACACCTCTTTGTCTTATGGAAGGTTCATCTAACACTGTGAAGCCAATTCTGTGCTACATTTCCTAACACTACAGTTTTTGCACTCTACAGAAACTCCTCTCGTCTGGCACCCAGCAACCTTCTACACTTCTATTTCTAAACGGACACTCTGCCATGCTTCTGTAAAAGAGTGCAGAAACGAAAAGAAGGGTCAGTTTTGGGCAGGAGAGGGGATCTGACGTGACGCTTAGATCTTTATTCCATTCTCCGTAAACCGCGGCGCTCCCTCAGAAAGAATAAACGACTAGAAATTGCTTGCTTGTCGTTGTTCTGTCTTGGCTAAGTCCCCCCACTCTACCCTCCGCAACAGGTGATTGAGTCCGATGCCTTCTTTGACCTCGAGGGCGTGGGTCTGCTCCGCCTCCACAGCCTCAACCTCCACGCCCTGCGCCCATACACCTTCAGGTACGTGTGTGCAGGGAGGGGGGGAGAGGTGCTGTGTGTGTGTGTGTGTGTGTGTGTGTGTGTGTGTGTGTGTGTGTGTGTGTGTGTGTGTGTGTGTGTGTGGCCTCGCTGTCCTTAACACCCTCCCCCTCCCTTTCCCTTTCTCTCCTACTGCTACTGCTACTGTTGTTGTTGTTATTGTTGTTGCTACTATTGCATCTGCTGTTTTTACTTCTACTGATTCTGATGGTTGTGGTACTACTACTACTACTACTACTACTACTACCACTATTCCTCCTTGCAGCTCTAAATCAAAATATCCTCGCCCCTCCCTCTTTCCCTACCTTCCCCACACCCTACGAGATTAACAAGACATTTTCTCCTTCTCTTCCTCCCCCTCCCCCTCCTCCTCCTCACCATCATCATCATCATTATTACCCCCCCCCCCCCCTCCGGATCCACGCAGGGGTCTGAGGAACGTGACGCAGATCTCCATCCAAGAGTCTGACCTGGGCCAGCTGCGGGACCAGGCCTTCGAGGGGCTGCGGAACGTTGGCGAGCTGCGTATCCTCAACAACAAGGTGAGTCTCGAGCGCCCAGGACCAACGCAGGCGACCCGCTCACCCACTCAGGCTGACCTTGGTGTAGAAGTGTTCTTTGTGCGTCCTGCGGGGAGGTTACTGTCCGCAGAAGTCTGGAGATTTCTTTATATAAGCTAGATGTTTTTCTCGTTATAATGTTGCTCTTTGTTATATTGTCGTTGTCTGTGTTTTGCCGGTGAGGTGTTGGGCTGAGGAGTGAAGACACAGCATTCGCCAGGTGGTTTGGTGCAGACAGGTGTGAAGTTAGTCGTTTTAGTCCTTGGCAGCCTGGCATGTCGCTCATGTCAGCCGTGTTGCGTCGGCAGGTGGACGACTTGGAGTCCCTGGAGGTGCGGGAGGAGGCCAACGTGGACGGGGTGTTGGTGCGCGGCAACCACTTCCTGCACGTGAGCCGCGAGATGCCCTTCAGAATCTACGCCAACGACCGCACCATCTTCACGGGTAGGTCACGCAGCCTCCCCGCCCAGCCACTGCCTCGTGCTCTTACACCTTTTTTTAATATTTGCTATACTAGGTCAAATGTTGTGGCGACAATTATTTCAATATTTATACATTTTGCCATAAGAGTGTAGCCTCCTCCTTTCTAGTATGGAGGTAGAGGTTTCACCATCCGTGTTGTGCCGCCAGAGAACTACGTGCCGTGCACGTGCCAGCTGTGGTGGGTGCTGCACTCGCCCCTGGTGGTGCGCGTGTCGCTGTTCAGGCGCCACAACTACTGCGTGTCGCCCTACCCGCTGCACGGCCACTCCATCGACAAGGTGCCGCTGCACGAGCTGGACCGCTGCCCCGCCCCGCAGGAGCTGCAGCTTCCCAAGAGTAGCGAAGCGTCCATCGCCGCCGCCCAGCGCTCCGCCCCCCTCATGTGCTGCCCCGGTGTGCCTGCCCCGCTGCTGCTGCTGCTGCTACTCCTGCTGCTGCTGCTCGCTGACTGCTGACCGGGTCGGAAGCCCCTGACGGTGCTTTAGTTAGTAGAACTTATGTACATATGTAGCTCCCACCTAATATTGTAAGGATTCTGAAGAGTATTTTAATCCTTGAAGATTTTCATCGTGTCTAAATAAGGACTGGTGCTGAGGGTGAGCCGCGACGCGGGACGGGGCCAGGCAGGGCAAGGCGGGGCAAGGCAGGGCAAGGTGGGCCAAGGCGGGGCAAGGCGGGGCAAGGCAGGGCCAGGCGGGCCCCGCACTGACTGCCACGCACGTCTTTTGGCAAAACTGATCACTGCAAGGACAGACCAGCGACCGGAGAGTCTGGTGTCCCTGACGCCTATTCCTTGGAATGATAATTTAGTTGGATGACCACCACCAAGCTGACATGACCTTATGCCACTGCACGCTGGGCCTTGGTGCATTGCCTTTTGAGACTGATGTGCCTCAGAAAGTGTTCCAGTGAGCAAGTTTCACCATCGACACCTTCACACTCATGGCCCGTGCTGGCCCTGCCCCCGTGTGGCGCCCAGGCGCGGCACGGGGGAGCCAAGCCACGTGACCTTTCATTTTCCTTCACCAATTAAAAAATTTAAGTACTGCTGCTAACACGCACTGCCGACCTCCAGCAAGCCTCAGCTCAAGTGTTTGGCTCTAAAGCTCCTCCGAACGGATCTGGTCACTGCCCGCTGAAGTGGTGCAGCTTAGCGGGGGGGGAGGGGGGGGGAGGGCAGGGAGGTGAGGGCGAGATGAAGGTAAAGTAAGACCTTTGAAAACCGCTTGAGTTTATCTCGCAATAAAATTTTAAGCAGCTGTGGAGGATGAAAGAAAAAGACACGCTCTAGTAGACCTGGTCGAGAGAAGAGCATCTGAAGACTCTGTCAAAACTTCAGTCATTATGTTACGGGAATAATAACACAGCTGTCAGGAGGAGATATGGATAATGGATTCGTACAATATTATAGTTTGAACACACACACACACACACACACACACACACACACACACACACACACACACACGTACAACACAGGTTACAGAGTCAGTAGTCGTTTATATCCTCTTTTCTGTTATTTGTCAAGGCCACGCCCCACGGGAGGAGAACAGTGATGTACCGAGTGTCCCAACAAGCAGATTGGTGGCAGCGAAGACACACGAACAAAGGAACCACCATGAAACCCGGGAAAGAGAAAGCAAAATACAGGACCACAACCCACAGTGAAAATACTCCATAGTTAGAGAAGTGCCGTTACAAAGGGTATACTTCGCCCCATCACCTGAACCGAATTGAACAAAGAGTGAACCGCGTATCTGAAGGAGAGCATAAGCAGAGTTTATGACCACGACCAACTCCGTCAGCAGTTCCTAGAGAGGCTCGTTCTGCTGCCCGTGACTGACTCTCCCGCTGGCCCTCGGAGTGATCAACGTTGCTAGATTATCGTACTCTGCCTCTTATGTTTGCCGATTTCCGACCCCAAAACTGCCTTCATCACCCAAATAACCGCCTTCATATATAGTTATCGTTTAAATGGTCAATTATTGGTGTTTCTTGGCAACAGTTATGGGCCACCGGTAAATACGCGGCTCTGTGTACGATTATCTGGCAACCATGGGAGTGATCAAAAGTTACTCCTGTGATGCCCAATACCTATACCTCAGCTCTTACGAACATAAACACAAGACAAAGTCGGTAGTTGTTGGTTACATATAGAAAATTACATCAATATATATCTAAGGCTTGGTTTTTATCACCACAAGCCAACGGTACGGAGGATGAGCACCGCAGCCACGCGCAGCCATAGCGTGTACACCTGAGTTGACCTTACTGATTGCGTTGCGGTGTTTTTTCAAGTTCTGTTTTGCCCTTTCCTGCCTCCATGATTAATTAGGAAATACAAATCATCCTTGACGTAAGTGCGCGGCGCCGTTGGAGAGACTCAAACACCGTCTACACACCGTTGCCAGATTGTCGTCCTCGGAGCATAGTATTTGCCGGTTTCTGACGCCTAACTATTGCCAAGAAACATCAGGATCTAACTCTTTTAACGATAACTATAAATCGGTTTTGTTATTGGAGCCCAGAAGACAGTTTAGGGGTAAGATGTCGGGATATATAATCGGCTGAGTACGATAATCTGGCAACGTTGGTCAGGGCCGCGAGTGTTCAGTGTGCTGCTTGGCGCGTGTGTGAGGGCCGCCGGACGTCTGGAGGCTACGCTGGGCACTGCATGAGCCCCCTAGTGGTTGCAACAGCAGGCGGTGGGCAGTGTTCCTTCAGCAGGTGGGTCATGTGCGGGCCGGCGGGCGGTGGTGTGCACAATTCTTGTAGAGGAGAACATTTTCCTCCTATGGGTGGACGGGTGGGGGCGGCAGTACTTGTGTTAAGATTTGTGTGTCTGATATATGTATACCACACGCTCGGTATGGTTTTTCTGGTGAAAGTATGGTATTATTATAGTGTTTGCCCGTACTCACCCCTTGCAACCAAAATTGGCTAGGGGGCCTTTGAGACTGCGGTGAATGCGGCGGTGTGGGCAAACACTAGAATTTTGCCAAAAGTATTGTTGGTGGGATTTCAGCTCTTGGGGGTGGGGAGAATTAACAGATTTTATTTCAAAGCCTGTTGGGATCTTTTTTGGCCCAAACCCCTTATATGCTTGGATCTTTGCTCCCAAAACCACATCTAGGTTGGGGGCTATGTCCCCTCAAACCCCCTCCTAGCCTGGGGTAAGCCTTGTAGGCCATCTTCATTAATCTTAGCTGCCTGGCAGACAAGAACCCAAAGGATAGTAACCTAACCCACCAAATAGGTAAACTTATCCCAAATTACGGTACTGAAAAGCAGACTGCCCAGGAAATCTGTGAGTATGGAGACAGTTGACAACAAACTCATTCTGTGGGTGGAAGTTGGCTATACAACACCAGTAATTATGCTTAAAACCAACCAGCATGGCAGCCACTGTCAAACCAACTCACTGTAATGCGCAAATCTGCACCCTCCTTTACTAAAGCTGCCGTATCTTCCCATTGGCAAAAAATGGACCACGTCTTGAAAACTTCATATTTAAGCCAATGTGCCTTTGTACTAATAGGTCTGTTTTTCTTCCCAGGAGTGGAGTTGCCAGGCAATGCCAGTATTATTATTATGGCTTGAAAAAAAAAATAATATGGAGATTAATAAAGATACCTCTGCTGCTGGTGTGTAAGGACATGAATGTCATGATATAATTTTCCATGTTTTGAATAGCTAAGGAAAATACAGGCGCATTATATGTTGAGAATTTGGCAAAATAAAGCCTAGCTTTTCACCCAATACCACCATTTGAGTCAAGGACCAGAAATAGAAATGCACAACTTTTCACACAGAGAGGACTTTTGAAATTTATAGATTTTCTGTGCAACAAATGAATGCCAACGGATGTATTGCCCCTGAAGCAGTGGTTGTCACATTTTGATCCCAGCAGCATGACTATCTTGGCAAAGGAAACACCAACACCTTTATTGCACCCTCAAGAGCACCTCACAAAGCACATGGTTCATGGCAGCACAATGTGTGCAGGTAATACTTGTAGATTATTATACATTTTGTGATATATGGCAGTAGGATCTATGCCTCATGCTCATGCCTCGTGCTTCACTATTATTATTATTATTATTATTATTATTATTATTATTATTATTGAATGCAGCATGCAGAGCCAAAAGAGTATAAATAATTTATTATAAGTTATGTACAAAGTTTGTCACCGTGGCACACTTAAAACACTGAAATTTGAGGATGAATAGAGTAGAAGGGAAACAATAAAAATTCATAAGGACTGAGAAACTGAAGTTTGAAATAACAAATTGACATTCAGTCAGAATTTTTATTCATTATAAGAGGGCAATGCAGTAAAAATGAATGACAATAGTAATACCATTTTGGTTATCACTTTCTTTGAATACCCAGTAAGCATCACAAAATTTTTAATGATTATGATTTGCATGTGCCCAAAATTAGTTAGCATTGAGATTAAAGGCTCTGAAAAATCAATTTGGATAATATACAATAATAGAGTGGTTTCATGAAAAGGAGTGCCTTTATATGGAGTGCAGTTTGAGAAACATTCATCACCTGATGCTTGCAGACAAAAATTGAAAATACACACGAAAGCATTGCTAACTGACGACCCCAATCCTTAGAACAAAAACAGGCCTAATGTCGGGAGATGAATCACGTCAGGAACTTGTCACGGCTCTCAAAGTCTGTCCGATCATGTGTTATACTCATATCAAACTCACAAACACATGCACTATGTATTAGCATGGCAGCAGTACTGGGCCAGAGACTATCTGTATACTTGAAAACTTTTAGAATTATGTCCTGATAATATTAATTTCTGACTGGTAGAAATGGAGCGATAAATACTCAGAACAATGAAGATTTAAAGTTTGGACATGGTTGTAAACACCCGCTCTGTATTGTCCATAAATGCACAGGAACACTCTTCCTTGTAGTGCATTACTGAGTTTGTTTAATTTCACAGGTAGTAATTATTTTTTTCCTGGTTTTATGTACGTAAGTTAGAAGATCAGCCGTTGAAAAGTATACCATAAGCTCTTTAGGTAATAGAGGTCACTGATGTTATAGGACCAAGAACTAACAAATATTGGCAAAAAATACGCATCAGCCCTCAAGTATCATAATCACCTTGGGTTCAGGCAATGCTTAAACTGAGAATTGACATGCATACTAATTCACCTCAACATAAGCAAAGTACTTAACTTCTTACCTCATCAATGCAACCAACCTCCAACCCTCCCAGATAATCAATAAATATAACATGCAAATCAAATTTACCATAGAGTATTAATGAGTTTTAAGGGCAGGACGGCCACCATTGTGCCTTTGCGCTGTCCGATCTGTGTTGAGACAAGCCGCCATAACCAGTGGAGCTAAGCTGTTCACTTAGTGGGGCTAGACTTCTGATTTGGTAAAGGTCCTGTATGACACGATTTGGTGGACGAGACAATATTGATGTGCTCTTGATTAATGTGGTAGCTTTTTTAGGTGGAAGTTGCCAATTTTTTCTTCACCTCCCACTCCCCTGAGATAGATTACTGTGTGGTGACAACCATTTGTTGGTGATAGGTTACTATTTAAGTTAAGGTAAAATAGTTGAGATGGGTTTCATAGGTCTGTGGAAGGTTGTGTGTTTTTACCTGTTTCCAGGGGAGGAGGGAGAGGGAAATATGGTGATTTTTGGCATCAACTAATGTATATCACATCAATTAAAGTGTGTCTAAGCTCACAAGGAACATGATTGGTTATTTCCAGCAAATCAAGTTGTAGTTATACTCAACCTTTACCATTGATTTAGTGGTTAGATTGCTGTCTTGTTTGGTTTCATTGTGTTGGGGTTTGTCAGGTTGTGAATTAGTCATCACTTAAAAATTACTAATTTATCAAAGATAAAGGTCAGGTTCATCCATAGCACATAAACCTCTTCTTAAAACAAATGTTTTAGAAAAATATTGTGTACACTATTCACATCTTTACCAAAAACTGTTCCATGAACTCTTTGAGGTAAGAGAGGTTCAGGCCTTTACAAGGACCAATGGATAAATCATTTTCAGTAACACTTGATGCCTCCACCACACGTCTGGGATCCAGCCAATACATGCTTAGCTCACTCTCTTGAACTGACATTTGTACATCTGTCTCTCACTCTCCTTGTATAAAGCATAATCATGCACACTTGTATATATCACACATTTTGACATGACGATGCATCAGTGTATACATTCACCGGTATGGAAAATTGACATGTCAGCAAGGAAAGGTTTGTTTGCTGCTCCATTCTGAAAAGCCTCCTGCCCTGCTAAGTCATGACACCTTGATTTAAAGAGCTGAGGGAGCCAGACAAAACACTGGTGGTACACAGGGAGTGCCAACAACTGTACCCAGCTGTATTAGTACTGTCATTGCCCCCACAGAACATTACAGTTCCCACTTCATTTTCCTGACCTCAATTTCCTGGATTTTGACTTTTTGAGACAAAATTCTGGCTGATCAAAATTCCACTGCCAACCTCCTCCACTTACCACCCTCACTGACAGCATTCTTTTATTACGCTTGACTGAGTGTGAGGTCATTGCACTTTGTATCAGCATTTCCCATTGTTAATATTATTTCAAATATTTCTTTGTAACCAACAATGGCTTCAAAATGGACAAGTGTAAAGAGAATTAATGTCCATTTGAATGTTGGAAAAAAGCTTGAGCTGATAGAAGAAGTTGATTGCTGTGGGTATTGTAATTAATGGGTTTTTGAGTATTTGTTCATGAAATTTGGAGTTTCCTGACTATTTGGACGACCCTTCCTGTTAGTAGTCCATGAAATTGAGTGTCATGTGTATTGTTGTCCAGAGTGAGGAGTCTGTGTTTGTTGTTGCTGGAGAGTGTCTGTCACCCTCAGGTTTTGTCATCCTGCTAATTGGCACTACAGTGTTGTTGGTGTTGTGGTTTCTTTTACTGTTGGCCAAGGTTGTAAGTGTTTGTGTCTTTCCTGCAGGACTTTTACTGATCAGCATTGTTTTATGATCACTATTTACCAGTATAGTGCTGAGATTTCCCTAAGGTCTCCAGTGTGCCTCCTTGCTTTCATCATCACACCTGACTTGTTATTGTTTGACGCCTGCCAAGGATGAGTGGATGTCAACCTCAGACTTTGGCTCCTTGTAGATTTATCGAATAGGCCCTTTTGTTGAGCACAAAATATCCACATGCCCTGTAATATTAAATAAAGAAAATGTTACTTGAAACTGAAGTATAATGTGATAAATTGGTGTGTGTGTATGTGTATTTACCTAGTTGTGATATCTCACATCAATGATATGTGGTTAGAGTAAGAATAAAAACTATATGGAAACTACTTATGGTACTGAGGGTTGCAGTCTCCACAGGTAAAGAAGAAACAATGCATTTGAGTAGATATTATGAATATGTTCTAAAAAGAACTGAGAGGCCTCAATGGAGCAAGCAGCCTTGTGCATAGAAAGAGATGGCTGGGGAGTTTTCCATCAGTCATCCATGTGGAAGGGACTTGTGCCGGCTGTGGTAAGAATCAAGAAAGAGAGATACGTAGACATGTTATCAGATGATCAGTGCAATCACCTACGGGAGATTAAGGTTAGGTCAACCTTCATGGCCACTCACGACTGAGTTGGTAATCTTTCATTGAGTAGCCGTCTCCTTTATCTCATGGCTTCCCTAAAATGGCCTGTTGTCAGGTGGGACAGGTCAAGGCAACAGGAGATAAGGCTTATTATCAGTCTTGGGTGAGGGCAGTTCTCAAGGCCCCGGGGAGAGCGACGGCTGCCACTCCTCACCAGACGCTTGGGCTGCCCCAGACACAACACTGGTAATAGTGACAGTTTTCCATGCACTAAAACTTAAGTTCACACAAATCAGCTGTGCAGTATATTTTTAGTTCTATGACTTCATACATTAGCACATTATTTTTATATGTTAAAGATGTTACTTACAAGCATAGTGAAGTCTTCTATTTAAATTATATTGTAAATAAATAAAAATACAATACTGAAGAGGTTAATTATGTAGAAGATCTCTTTAATAGGAGAGTTAATGTGCTCAGTATCTGTTGCTGCAGAGCTAGAGTATCTGGATGCTTATCATTTGTAACTAACCACTCGTCTCTTATTTTAATTTTTTAACAAAGGAACCCATCATTGGCAAGTACTTTTACTTTGTAGTGTTTTATGACGATAATGATTTTTCCAGTTAATGGATTTTATGACTTGTTTTGATGTAGCGCAACTTACACTTAAGTGAAGAGCTGTTATGTTTCTTCTGAAACTAGGTATATTTATGTATTTACTTTTTGCTTACATATTTATTCATTATTTTCTCTCTCTCTTCACTGGGAAGTTAGACCTGCACACACTTCCTTACCAGTTCAGTCCATTGCAGTCTTTGTTCATGCAATATTTATAAAAATTCTACAGGTGAAGGAGACCTAAGCAGGGCATCATGGGAGACGGTGGGCTGCGTCAGCGTGTTGCCCGCTGGCTGGAGGACCATCGGGGGCTGGTGGTGGTGGTGGTGGTGCTGCCGCTCTCCCTCCTCTTCCACTTCTTCATGCAGTTCAGGCTGTGGCTGGTGCGCACCCTCGTGTCCGCCCCAGAGAAGCACGATGAGCGTGTCCGGCAGATTCAGAAGCAGGTGTGTGCACTCTTAATGAAGGAGGAACAAACAGCGTGGATTTGTCTGTTGGTAAAAAATTATTGTTATCTTAGGCATTTTTTTGTATGTATAGATAAACTGGCTTTGAAAGTAATTGAATCAATATATTTGACCGAATGATTGTTCCAATTTAACTAGTTTTTATATCTACATAATTAGAAGTGTTTCAACGTGTTATCCAGAGGTATGCAAGGCATCAGTAAATGCTTTGTATATTCTTCACTTTTCAAAGACAGTACATGCAGTGTTATGAAACCTTTAGTCATGTGTATTTCAGCAGAGTGTTTATAACTCATACCTTTTTTTATTACTTAATCTCAGACTCCACATCCCTTCACAGGTCCTGAAATGGAACAAACAGCCAAAGGAGCAAAGGAAATACATGTGCACGGCCCGGCCCAACTGGCAGTCCCTCTCCACCACATTCTTCAGGAAGGCAAGTTAGAACACCTGCTGTGGGCTCCCCTCACTGGGAGTAAAACCTGTTTCTTAGGGGGAGTTTTTGTTATTTTATAATTCTATTTTGCCCTTCACATGTCTGCTGCTTGGGTGTGGATACTGGCTTCATTATACATAACTTAAGGGAACTAAATTTTCCTCATCACTGTATATCAGTCAAACAGTCAGTCAGGGCTCTTTAGTTTTACTTTTCACTATTGCTGCTATGCTTTTAACATTACCCTCGTGAGCCACTTGCCAGCCTGACAGTACTAAGAGCTGTGTGCCTCCCTCCATCTGGTATATATGCAGTTATATATTTACCAAGAAGACTCAATGGGGACAAAATAACAGACTAGCATAGACCTACAATGTCAAAACTTCCATACCACCACCATTCACGGAGCTCCTTGTTTACAGGACTTATGCCATAAGGTCAGCATTCCCCTCTACGACATCCTGGAGTTGCAGGAGTCACAGATGAGCGTACGTGTGGAGCCCATGGTGAGCGTGGGCCAGGCCACCGCCTTCCTGGTGCCCCGCGGCTACACGCTAGCCATCTGCCTTGAGGTGGCTGAGGCGACCCTGGGCGGCCTGGCCATGGGGGTTGGCATGACCACGTACTCCCACAAGGTAACAAGATACTGAGTGATGCTTTTTTATATTACACATACTTGCCTTTTCCCCTGTATGCAAGTGGGATTCATTGGTAAAAGAAGTGGTAACAGTGGTGAGTGCAGGGTAACATTTTGCAGACTTTATTTTCAGTTTTATTTATTTATTTATTATTATTATTATTATTATTTATTTATTTATTAATTTGTGTGTGTGTGTGTGTGTGTGTGTGTGTGTGTGTGTGTGTGTGTACTTCCCTTTTGACTTGAAAAAGTAAATGATTATATGAATAAGAAATCTTAGTTTCTCAGCAATTTTTTTCTACCATGCTCATGATAAAATAGTGTCTCCTGGATGGGGCTTCATGAAGAAACTCTCATCATTAAAAGTAGCTGTAGTAGTTTTTAGTATATCAATAATGTATGCCCCTAGTAGGAATGCTGCACATCACCACCTTGTTTGTGCAGGTTGGACTGTATCAGGAGAGCATCATCGCATATGAGGTGGTGCTGGCGGACGGGTCGCTGGTCCGGGCCACGAGGGACAACGAGCACAGTGACCTCTACCACACGCTGCCCTGGTCACATGGCACCCTTGGCTTCCTGGTGGCCCTCGAGCTGCAGATAATAAAGATCAAGGTACCTGCTTCACACCTATGCAACATGACTCATATTGTTACCTTAATGGGAGGGAATAGAACAGAGTGGATGCAAAGGTAATGAGATGTGTTGAAGTGAAAGGGCAGGAATGTAGGAACGGGAGAGGAAAATGGGAAAGGGGGTTGGAATATGCAAGGATGGAAGAGTTTTTTTTAGAGCAAGGGGAACAGCTCATGGGCAGAAATAAAGAACAATAATAAAAAAAAGCCTGCTAATCACTACTCCCTGAAAAGAAAATGAGTGGAGAACTATTTAAACTAGAGCGAGAGAGAAAGAAAGAGACTGCGAGATAAGGAAAGAAAAAAAATGACTACAGGTGTGTCAAAACCTTCATTACTAACCTCATTTTCAACCCTCCCAGCCCCACCTGAAGCTCGAGTACATCCCGGTCAAGGGCCAGAAGCAGTACTGTGACATGATGAGGAAGCTGTCCGGGGCACTGGACAAGAACCACCCAACACCTGACTACCTCGAGGGCACCGTGTTCTCCAAGAATGAGGCCGTCATCATGGTGGGCAACTTTGCTGACGTGCCCGAGAAGGAGACACACAAGGTACAGTTTAGGGTGTCAAAGAGGCAGTGGGTGGGTAAGGAAGGGGAAGACAAGATACAGGGTCAGGGTATAGGAGAGGCAGGGGCTGGGCACAGAAGGGAAAACACAAGGTACAGGATCAGGGTATTGAAGAGGCAGTGGCTGGGCAGGGAAGGAGACACACAAGGTACAGGGGTATGGTATGTGAGGCAGGGGCTGGGCACGGAAGGGAAGATGCAGGTACAGGATCAGGGTATTGGTACAGGGTCAGGGTATTGAAGAGGCAGTGGCTGGGCAAAAACATGCATAACTTTTCCAATGTTGTATGTATAGGTATGTGGCTACTCTGACTTTTTATTCTGATTTTTGGGATGGAGGTCGTTAGAAGTGTTGGATTTTCACCGAGTTAAGTCGACATATTACAAACTCAGTAATAAATTTAAAAAAGTGACATAACAAAGATCAACAAAACCAAACAACCACACCTTAAAAACAGCTCCAATAAAGACATAATCAGCCACAGTATTGCTGGTAAAGACTTGTAATATGAGTGTTTGAGGAAGGATGTACATTGTGCGTCCCTGGGTGATAGATGTGAAGGGGATTGGGTTTTGAAGGAGGATCTGAGAAGGTGAAAGGGTCTTCAATGCATAGGTTCTGTGATGAGGATTCGGGCTGGACTAACATGATTTGGGTATGTGGGTAGGATGTACGAGGGTAGTGGGATGAGGCTGCCCCCTTCCTGGTCATTGCTGATTGGCAGAGGTTGATATTAAATGATATAAAAATAGATTCAAGTTGAAGTAGACGGTATGATTGATAAGCACCACCACTCTGGGTAAGGGAAGAAGAGGGGATGAGATGAGGTGGCTATTAACAAATATAGTTCATTTCACTGACTTTCCATTTGTTGAGTCCTGAGTCCCACCCTGACCAACATGAGGGATAGGGTCAGGGGTGCAAGCGTAATGATAGTGATGAAATGTACGAGTTAAGGTTAAGAGTTCCATTTCTGTTTCCTTCATCCCAATCTTAGCTTTATTTTCTCACAAAACCAAAATGACATCACATGTACTGGTGGTTTTGGGGTGATCCAGTGTGCATAGAGAGGGCAGAATGAGTGCAGCAATGTTTTTTCAGATCAACCACATCACTCAATGGTACAAGCCTTGGTTCTACAAGCATGTGGAGAGTTTTCTGAAGAAGGGAGGCGACTATGAGTACGTCCCGCTGGAAGACTACTTGCTGCGGCACAACCGAGCCATCTTCTGGGTGGTGGAGACCATGATTCCCTTCGGCAACAACCCCCTGTTCAGGCTCTTGTGTGGCTGGCTGCTGCCTCCAAAGATCGCCTTCCTCAAGTTCACTACCACACCAGGCGTCCGTGCCATGACCTTCACCAAGCAGGTACGCATATCAGGTGCATCAGTGTGGTCTTGCACTGGACAGCAAAGACAATGTAGTGCTAAATCCTAAACTGTAATGGAGAGAAGGAATATTGTGTTAGGATTGGTAAGTGATTCAGCAGTGCATGAAGGCGTGGGAAGGAAATTAAGTGTAAAGAAAGAAAAGGTAAGAAGTATAGGACCAAGCAAAAATAGGATACTTGTGGGCGGTTGGAGCTCAAGACACTTGTATTATCAAACATTTGGGACTCGTTATAAATTTTTACTAGGCCAGGGAAGAGCTACGTTGGGTTGTCATGAGTGTTTTTACCCCTTCATGGCTGAGAAGCCTTCCAAAACTAACACCAGGCTCAGGAAACCACCCATGAAAACCCTGACAACTTCTGTGAGAGCCTTTTAGAATAGACTAAGGCTTGGAGGAGTGTGATGATATGGACCTAAGACTACTAAGAGCACACACCTTGCATGGGGCTCCAGCTCTCACCTCCAAGGCACAGGGCTCCCATAGATTCATTAGGGAGGTATCAGGTGTGTCAAGTATAGCAACCTCACAAAGCAGATGTATGTATATGTGTTGTGTATCAATATTCAACAATCAGGGGTGCACATAAGATTAACCCGTCCGCTGCGATTGGCACGGATTTGCCTTTCACTGGTACCCTGGTAACATATAGTCCCAGGTCTTTCTCTGCCTCTGTGGTGGATAGTGGAGTGTTTCCCCTGTGGTATTGGTATGCTGGATATCCCCTCCCAAGGTGCATGACTTTACATTTTTCTTCATTGAATTGTGGCAGCCACTTTTTGTTCCATTCCTGTAGCTTGGTGATGTCTTCTTGTGGGAAATCGGCAGTCAAGGGGTTAACCTTGTCTCAGATACAATGATCTTTAGCAGGCAGACACACTTGTTGCACACACTGAGCTTATTTGTGGCTGTGTCTGACCTGGATGTTGTGATATTGCAGCTGTCATTGTTTGAAACTTACTGTAAATTAAATACTTATACTTTTCCTTTCCACTTCTGGCAGGTGTTCCAAGACATTGTCCTTCCCATGAACCAGCTGGAGGACCAAATAGATGTCAGTGAAGAGCTGTTTGACCTGTACCCAATCCTCATCTACCCTTGTCGCATATATAACCATGGCCCTCACAGGTATGTATCAGTAGTGGGGCAGGAGGAGAGAGAGTGACTGTGTGTGTGTGTGTGTGTGTGTGTGTAGTGGGTTGGTGTGTGTGTGGAAGGGGAAAAAGAAAGAAGAATCAAGTATGGAAGAGAGAACAGAGATGAAATTCAATAAAGAACACAGTTAGTGGTGAATCTCGGTCATGTGAGAGCCTTCATAGTTTCCTTACACGTAATTTCACCATTTACAGTTATCTTATAGTTTTCCCTGTGTGCTCACCACATAAGCATAATTCATGTGCATGCTTTTCACCTTTTTGTCATCTCCATTCTGCCAGTAAGACCAGACCACTGGCACACTTCTTTGTGTTCGTCATCTTTCCTCCCCATCTTTAATATTTGATTACAGGTAGTTATGAGTTAACATTCTTTCCTCATTTTTCTTATAATTGTATAATTTTTTGCACACTTCTACTTACCTAAAGTGTAATCTTATATCCCCAGACCCCTGAAAATAATTAACTTACATATATATTGAATTAGTAGGTGTTGTAGCCCCAAAGCTCATGAGAGTTACAATCTCATCACATAAACTTGACTGACTTACTATTGGCAACAGTACATTGCATTATATTATATTATCAGAGGTGATGTGACCTCAGAACCCCCTGTGCCACACTTATGTAACATTTCCTTGTCTTCAGGGGACAGCTGAGGCCACCCCGTCCAGAGCAGATGGTGCCGGGAGCTGATTATGGCATGTTCAATGACCTGGGGGTGTACGGAGTACCCAAGGCTGTGAAGGAGAGGAAAAGATATGATGCTGTGGCTGCCATGCGTAAAATGGAAAAGTAAGATTCAAAATATACAACTCTTATTCAATACGTAATATGCCATCGCTCTAGTTAAACAAGCTTAAGGTCAAAACAATTGTGAAATAAGTTGATTTGTTTCTCTATACAATTCCAACCAAAAATTACTATGCAGTTTTTCTTTTTGTGATCCAACTAATTTTGCCCTCATTACATTTCCTGACCATCCTTTGCAGGTTCACAGCTGATGTCGGAGGTTACCCGTTCCTCTACGCAGACACCTTCATGACCAGAGAGGAGTTTGAGAGAATGTTTGACCTGACGGCCTATGAGCAGGTGCGCCACAAGTACAGTGCGGAAGGAGCTTTCCCTCACCTCCATGATAAGGTCAGTCTGCTGGTGGGTGTATCATCTGAGTGTGGCTGTCATGGCTGCCACTCTGTGAATTCATGAAGGGAAGAGGTCATGAGGAATATAGTTTATCTGGGCAGTTGAAAGATGTGTTCTTGGTTGCCAATCCCAGTTTCTCCCTCAGTGTTTTTTAAGAATATCAAACCTCCCCAATTTAAAGTCATGGAATATGGTTGTGTGCATTTCAGACACTATCACTCTTTTGAATGTAAGATACTCATAAATTCTTTCCGTGGCTGTTTAAAATGGGAGCTTCTAGTATATTGTGTCGCCTTTCCTTCCCTTCCAGATCAAGCCAGAAATTGATGTGATTGAAGTTGGGAAGCAATACATTAATCCCTTGTAACAAACGTGAAGACTAGAGAAGAATTTTGAAACACTGAAGTCACATGGTGCTGAAAAGTGAGTTAACCCGTCCACGCAATTGGCACAGATTTGGCTTTCACTGGTAGCCTGGTAACATATACTCCCAGGCCTTTCTCTGGCTCTATGGTGGATAGTGGAGTGTTTCCCATGTGGTATTAGTATGGTGGATATCCCTCCCAAGGTGCATGAATTTACATTTTTCTTCATTGAATTGTAACAGCCACTTTTTGTTCCATTCCTGTAGCTTGGTGATGTCTTCTTGTAGGAAATCTGCAGTCAAGGGGTTAAAAGTAATGTGCCAGGCATCAGAGGCCATATGACATGATGCAGAAAGGGCTCGGTATAGAATATGCAGGTTGGAGCCGATTTTATTCTTTATTATTCAACAGACAGTAGTGTTGCTTTGTGAAGTAGTCAATGTCAGTGCTATTCAACCTTTTTTTTTATGCTGTCCCCCCTAGTGAAGACATTCAAAAAGTTATCTACTCCATGTGGTCACCGGTATTTCTTGGCTAAAATCTGTTAGTCTGTTCTGGAGGAAAGATAGGACAAAATAGATGCACATTTCTTTACCAGTTTACCAAGAGAGCCATGCAATTCTCTTTACTCGGTAATATTGGCAGATGTGTCTATTTGCGCCACATTTTCACAGAGATCAGATTCCATTTCCATAACTGATTACACTCCACCTCCCTAAGACAACAGCTGTCCACCCAGGTTGAATAGCACTGGGCAGAGCCATAGAACAGGAATTTGGCCAACACCATCACCTGTACCATAAAAGCTTTGTGTCCTAGGTACTTCTTCGAGATCCTGATGATACCTAGAGCACAAAACCCTTTTCAGCATCGATATAAATTTTGCATGGTTCTTTTGGCAGCAGCACGGCAAAGGCAGCCAGACTCCTGTTCTGTGGCAGATTAGTAGGCAAGCGTGCCGCAAAAATATTAGTTGCTTTTTAGTGTGCCGTCATACTAAAGAGTTTGAAAACCACTGGTCTAGACTAGAGTGTACTTGAGGGATAAAAAGCTATACATTAAATTATTTTGAGAATTTTAGGTTTCAACTCTGGTATAGTAATAAATGTGTGCAGGATGGGTAGAAAACTAGTAGAATTGGTACAAAATAATGCAGAAATAAGGCTAAAATAGACCTACAAACTGCTTGAAATAGCCCTTAAGTCCAAAATGCCTAGAAGAGGCTCCGGAGAACAACTGAAAACATTTTTTGTTATATCAAACAAGAAGACTCTCCCTTCCAGGATATTTATTGAACACCTTTACACTTGGTAAAAAGAACAGAATGCATTACAAAATAACTTGCAACAATGAAAGAAAGTAAAAGAATATTGCTTTAGTAGATTGCAAAGGCCATGGAATACTCTTCATTTTGGTGTAACTTTTGCTTCTTCCAGGTGTGGCGTGGCATGGTGTGATCTGGGCTTCCAGGTGTCTCAACCCTCCAGCAATCCACTTGAATTTGCCTGGTTGATGAGATGCCTTGCACACACTGATGGGACCATCCAGCTGTTAGTCAAACTTCAGGAGTCGAGATTTCTGCTGGGTAGAATGGAAGATATTTATCAACTCGATTAAGAATATTCAGTTGCTTAGTGATAACTTAAGAATCTAAATTGCCTTTACACTGACTGTAATTAGTGGACATAAGAGACTTGAGGTTGACTGGTAAATTGATTGACAACTTTGATGTTTGTTTTCTGATAATGTTTAAATTCAAGATTTATCTGCCCCAAAATTAAATTAGTTTATAAGTGAAGTAACTGACCTGTTGGGTTAAATGTAATAACATTGTTCTGTCACACAGCATGCTACTTATTCATTTATTAACATGGTAGCAACTTCACACCACATTGAGTTAGCCATGGCATCTTTACAATATCTTGATGACTTAAAATATATTTGAGGGACACACAAATTTGTTTAGTTTAAAACCAGATGCTCACGGTTTTCCTCCGGAGACTCTTCGAGGTATTTTTGACTTAGTAAGACCTTTTAAGACCTTGTCCATGTACTTTATGCAGTTTTTGCTGCAAATGTATGCCTTATCAAAGAATGAATGTTAGATAACTTAAAATATTTATCAAAAAAATTCATTGTATAGATTGCTGACAGCTGCCATTAAAGAAATATTTTGTACATCAAACTTTTACTGTAGAAGTGACCGTAAGATCATGAGGACACAAATTGGTGCACATTGCTTAATTGGGACTTTTGTACCGTGAAACCTTGTAACAATGAATCTTGATGCCACCAAACTCAGTGCACAACTATTTTGGTACTCATAATGTGTCTATTGTATTACAAACTGTTGGATGAGAAAAAATGACAAACTGCACAAGAGCAAGGTGGTTCTTGTTGGAGTAAGAAGGTTACCCATTATAAAGTTTTGAATACCTTGGAAGAAGGGGAGCAAGGAGGATCAAAGAACAAAGGCATGCACGAACAGCATGCTGACGGGAGTGAGTCCCACAACTTACCTTGATGAAGTTCCGTTCATTACTCAGGATCGGTTGACTGACGTTATCTCCTGAAAAGTTTAAATAGTAATTAGTCAAACTCTTCTGTGATGGGTAGAGGTGGACTAAAGGGGGTGAAAGAGGTATGATGTAAACTGCTTACACTTGGAATCTGGCTGTAGAGGGGAGACACTTGATTCTGCAGCACTAAACAGGTTTCAATCTAGACATAAGTCAATCTGGACAGTAAGCACACGGAACAGTCTCCAGGGTGTATGCATACCATAAATTGCAGCATACAAGTCGACTTTCTGAGCCTGAAAAATCTCTCCAAAACTAGGGGTTGACTTGTACAGCTAGGATAAAATGCAAACCTTTATCACCGAGTGGCAACTGTGGTTGATCATACGCTCAACCGGGAGCAAGCTGTCGGTTGTCCGTTCGGATGGAAAACGGTTGTGGATTCGAGCAACTGTGCAGCTATATGTAAACCAACACATGACAGTAGTGGCTGAGGAGTGAGGAGCAGTGAAAGATGGCCTATCAATTGACTAAAAATGGACTGGCTGAGTTGCTTTGTTTAATATTTAATTGAAAAATTAAGAGAACACCCCGTGCTGTGGGACCAGACATGAAAACTTCGCCAAGAATTTAAAAAGAAGTGAAAGGTCCGTGCTTTGTTTACGTTGTGGATATGGGTAACCAGCCTTGGCCATGTGTGACGCACACCTGGAAAAGTTAGAGTTGCTGGTTTCCCCTACCACCAATGCGGTTGGAGGAAAAAAGGCCCAGTGTGACCAGTTTAATATGTTTTTGCGACAGGTTACTGGATACCGTTCCATAGCCTATCCACATTTAAGTTTTGGCCTACCAGTAGCCTACCATTTTTTCAGGACCGACTTAAATGGCATGTACAGGCCTAACCCAGAATTTTGAACTAATAATCTTGGTTGAACTGTACGCTGCAATTTATGGTATGGTACACTACAACACCATCTTTTTAGCTCCAGGACTATTTTCCATGAATAGCTCCCTCAAAAGGTAAAGCCATGCCAGAAATATTCAGGTAACTATTTACTCGAGTCTCAACTGTTTATCTGGCCAATGCTACCCTTAAATCTTACAAGCTTTTATCTCTCACCACTTTGTGAATGAGTTTTTTGTTCATGTCACACCCAAACCACCTCAACACTACATTTCACCCAATAAACTACATTAAATCTACTACACACCATTCTTACCTTTTCACTTTCACACTCTGCCTCAAAACCTCCGTTGCTCTCACCGTCCCATCCTGCAAACCTGCAAGTTTTCTTCCAGCAACTTGTTTCTGGTGCACATGTCTTTGACCCTTGAGCCTTATTTCATAACAGTGTTACTCAAGATGTACATTGGGTCTGGAGAAAACTCAAATCTGTCAGCTGCATCCAACTAAACAAAAGTACTAAATAGCATTTTAATATTGTATAGGTACATATTAAGTGGAAACTTACTTATATAAAAATAAACAAATGCTCATTTTTTATAACCCTTCTAATGCACACATATTAAAAATGCTAACAAATGAAAAAT
The DNA here is from genome assembly GCF_024679095.1 of Eriocheir sinensis. NCBI lineage: Eukaryota > Metazoa > Arthropoda > Malacostraca > Decapoda > Varunidae > Eriocheir > Eriocheir sinensis. The sequence goes on from NC_066534.1 coordinate 16,341,039, forward strand.
GTAAATGACAAAATTCTCAATGTGATGAATCCACGATTCCCTGAATGGAGTGGTGTGTTGAGCAACTGCACCCATTTTCATCATGGAATGCATAGCAGTTCTTTGAAGCTGCCAGTAAATCTGCCTGTAGACAACACTATTGCACTGGAACAGTGTCAGCCAAGATACACAATGATTTAATAGAGAAAACCTGCAATGGAAGGTTCACATTAATGGTCTTACTTGGTCTCTCTGCAGCCTTTGGTACAGTCGATCATGAGCGGCTACCGAGTCCTCTTTAAAATAGTGGCGTGTTCAACAATGCTCTTGTGTTCCATAAGTCACATTTGTAAGGTGGGTCCCAGCAAGTTATGGTGAATGAGGTCATCTCAGACAGAGCAACCCTGCTATTCAGTGTCCCTCAGGGATCAGTTTTGGGATCAAAACTGTTTGCAACTTCCATCAATCAGCTGTTTATCTTCCGTTTCAGGCACAATGTCACTAATCACTTCTGTGCTGACGACATCCAGATTCACGTGAAAATTACAAATGTTAATATAAAAAGGAAAAGTGAGTCACTGATGTCATCTTTCTCTGACAAAAGAAAAAGTAGATCACAAAACTGAAATCATTCAGAAAAATAATATGGGTGGAGGTGAAGACACAGAAAATGTCCTCTCTGCCAAGCCACATGCCCTCAAGCAACTGATTTCCACAGCCTGTGTTCGTGTCAGCAGTGCCTCATTCTGAGGCGAGACAAGTGACCATATTTATGACAAACCCCCTTTGTTTCAGTAGAAAAAAGAATAGTGTACTCATGCGTTAATGCAAGATAAAACACTTCAATAACTCTTTCAGCCAATTACATGATTTCACCATATTGATCAAGGCATAGACTCTCTGCATGAGCCATCTGTAGCTCCATTAATTCCCTCTCGGTTAGATTTGCGTTTGGGTCTTCTTCCTCCTCAGATGATTGGTTCTCTTGCCCTTCCCCTGGTGGCTCACTCTCACTCTTCCCTGTAGTAGTAGCAGGGGCAGTGGTGAAAGGTTCCCCTGGGGCCTGCTGACTGCTGCGCTTCATGGCCACAGCTGCTGTGTATGCTGGGCTGATGGGAGGCTGAGTGGGGGGCAAATACTGGTAACTCTTGCCATCCTCCATCTGAAAGGGCAAGAGTCAGAGAAAACTATGTTACCCAGTTCCAGTAGATAACTCTTATCCACTTTCATTTCCAACAATGTCTCAATTGCTTTCCCTCTCATCCCTTCACATATTAGCTGGTCAAAATACTCTCTCCATCTGCCCCCTATAGCCACACACATGCCAACACTCCTTCCCTAGCCAATTCCTGTTTTCATTTACTCTCCTTTACTACCTTCCAAAACAGTGTCATGTTTAGACTATTCTTTTCACTCATTTCTTATCTTGTATTCTCTCGTTTGTTTTCATCTTTCGACTCTTTTCTTGTACATCTTTCCTTTATTTTCCACAGCATCCTACATTTCCTTTACCCACCTTGCCCTTCCCATTTCTTTTTTAATTCTACATACTTTCTATTTTATTACTACAAGTGTTATGTCTACCACTATTTTCATGAAAATCTCAACACTCCATGGACTAAATCCTCATCCAAATTTTCTCTAGCTCCCCTAAGCACTTAACTTACTTTCCTCTCATACTCATTTAATAGTAGTTCTCCTGAAGCTTCCCAACTGCTATCTCCCTACTCTCCTCTACCTGGCTCCCGTCTCTACTAAGCTTGAAAGGAGCAGTGAAAAAATTAAAGTTTTGAAACATGGAAAATTAACAGATTGTACTGCACTATGAGGAGGCATGACAAGCTTCCTTACTTGCAGCGGGTAGGTCATGTCAGAGTCGTAAGCTGACAGGTCTCCACATGCCAGGAAGGGCACAATGACACGGTTGGGCCCCTCAAGGTCTTGCCATGACCCGTCGTAGCTCAGGTCAAGTAGAGGATTGACCATTGTGGGGACGTAGCCTTCAGGTGGAGAGTAATTCTGGCACACCACAAATGACTCTGTAAAATTAAGTTTGCTGAAAATGGAGAAAAACCAAGAGGAAGGAAATAACTCAATTCAACCATTCAATGGGCCCAAGGGAAAACCAATCTAATGGCCTCATTTCTTTATCCTGCTGGTTAGGGTTCACTTCCTTAAACTTCTTTGGAAAAAAATTTTTGTTCTTAGAGCAATGGATAGTTACCTCACAGTATTGAAGTGAAACATGAATGGCAGCAATAGGAAACATTTCATACAAATTTACATTATTTGATTGGTATTTTATTTATTTATTTTGATACGAAAGCTTGGGTTAGAGCAGCAGAGATGACAATTGTGAAAATACTACTATGAGAGAGCACGAAATGCAGCACCGCAGTGGACGGTTAAGACGAAGAGATCCCAGAAAGACAAATAAAATTACAATGATGAGAAAGATTTGTGGAGCAAGTATATTGTAATCTTTTATCGACATACGAGAAATTTCTGCTTTTCACTTACGTCTGAACAGACAATGCAAGCTTGCCCAGAGCAGAGTTTGCCTTTCAATTCCTACACATCATTCCAAACAGCCCTAATCTCCGGAAAAATGAGCTCAGGAAATTTATCCTGGGCTATGAAAATGACTATTCTTAAAACTATTTCATAATCTGTATTCTCAAAATATATGTTTACACATCAGTTTAATTTTCTAGGGAAAGTCCAATTCTTGATACAAGTGCTGATTTGAATAATGCACAAGAATCCGTGAACAAACACTAATTACGAAAACTACATGTCTCTCCTTGATGACATACAGAGCATATTCTACAGCATCTTCATTATGTGACTGTGCAGTGCCCTTACCAATGCTTGAGTTGCGTGATGACCTTGGCTTGGTGACGCTGACCTGAGTGAAGAATATTTTGAGCTGGGCGTAGAGGAGGGTGACATCTTTGCCACGGAAGATCTTGGCAACAAAGGTGCCGCCCGCCGCTAGGACATGAGTGGTGATGTTGAGGGCAGCAAGCAGCAGCTGGGCCTGCACATACTCATCAAGGTCATGCAGGCCTGTCACTGTCAAGAAAGGAAATAAAAAAAATTCCATACTTTCCTCTATCAAAAGCTAAATGCACCCAATCAAAAAATGCCTGCTGTACACTGCTTAGTAATGTGAGAAAAAGGGTTGGTGACGGTTATTGCAAAGGGATGTCCCACAATAACTTTAGTCCACAATTCTGCCCGATACCCAGTTCATACGTCTTGAAAAGTAATTGGGCACAATGCAAATATGGACTCCCAGAGACCTTAAGCCATGGGGTACTCTTTACTTGATGCTCTAGTGTCTGCCTCATGCCTCAAGGGCTCAAGTTCAATTTACAGGCAGGTTGTTGGGATAAATTTATTCCCATTTAGATAAATTTCTTGTATGCTTCAAGAAGTGGCAGTTCCTCCCCCATGACACACCCACCACCACTCTCCCCTACACCAACCATCACACACAATGCACTCTGTTGGGGCCTCATCACCACATCCTATCATACACTTATCCAACACTCACCATCCATGGCTGTTATACACACACACACAAGGAGCCATCTCATATACCATCAAGCACCACACACCACTAATACAGCTCAACAACCACCACACAACACTCACCATTAAGGGTCCTTTATCAAAGAGAGCCACATTCACCAACAGGGGTCCCACCATGCACACACACACACACACACACACACACAAAGAAAGAGGAAGAGTGGACCTGATAGCATTGTACAGAAATACAAATGGAATGGATGTGTTGGAGAGGAATGATTTGATTGAGACAGAAGGGGGGATGCAACTAAGAGGACACGGAAAGAAATTGAGAAAGGGTCAGTTTTCCTCACAGGAGTGTGGATACATGGAATGGACTAAACGATGATATTGTCAAAGCAGGCAGTGTCCATAAATTCAAGGAAAAGCTGGACAAATATAGATTGGGAGACAGGACTATACAAGCTTGACCTCAGCCCCTGTATAATACAAATAGGTAAATACACACAGCCTATATGATCCCCACAACACCCGACCCTTACCATCAGGGGCACCATCACACACCACAAGCTGGGCCTTGTCACCCTGAAAGTGGCTGATGATTGCCTCAGCAGTGCTGGCCTTGGTGATGTCCCCCTGCAGCTGCGTCACACCTGGCAGTGGTGCCATTGCCTGCAGATCCACCGCAACGATCTTCACTGACGAAGGGTCTGGCACGCCACTCCTGAGGGGAAAAGAGCACTTCTGAAACTCATTCTAGTTTCCTTTTGGCCTCCTGTGATATCTTTGCAGGTGCAGTATTTTTTTAAAGATCTTAATCCATCTTCTTTTTAGTAATAAATAAAGTCTACCTCAGTGTGCGGGACAAGACTTGGCTCCAGCTGCCTGGGGCTGCACACAGGTCCACAACACGGGTCACACCTGCAGCAGTGAAGGGCAGCATCAGATCACGGCACACAAGTACAGGTAAAGAAATAAAAATTACAACTTTTTAACCTGCTTTTGCTTTAACCCTTTTCCCACTTAGGATGTCTGTTCAGCATTTGGTAAAATTGAAGAGCATATCCCTTTGCTTACTACTTGACTTTTTATCTGAAATAAGGTACTTAAATGAGTAATCCAAAAAGTTTTGACCTTTAGGCTTCTCACATATCATTATTTCTGATGATGTCAGCAATCAAGACACCATGTCACTTTCTCCCTCACCTCCATGCTCGACGACAAATACTCCAATGGCAGTCTTTCCTTACCCCGAAGGCTAGATTTGGCAGCGCTGTGGCCACAAGCAGGCCCCACCCAAACTGACTTCATATTTGGGTCAGACTACAGTAACTTATCGCCACATATTACTTATTCAAATCAGATGTACGAATGACTTGCTATGAAAACTCATGAAAACTAACATGATAAAATTTACAGTGTTGGGTGTAATTTTGGATATCACTGGGTGTAATTCTAGGTTAATACTGTTGGATGTAATTCTGGATTAATACTACTTATTGAAATCCTGGATTAATAATGTTATTGGTAATTCTGGATTAATACTGCTGGGTGAAATTCTGGATTAATACAGCTGGGTGAAATTCTGGATTAATACAGCTGGGTGAAATTCTGGATTAATACAGTTGGGTGAAATTCTGGATTAATACAGTTGGGTGAAATTCTGGATTAATACAGCTGGGTGAAATTCTGGATAAATACAGCTGGGTGAAATACTGGATAAATACTGCTGGGTGAAATTCTGGATAAATACAGGTGGGTGAAATTCTGGATAAATACAGCTGGGTGAAATTCTGGATAAATACTGCTGGGTGAAATTCTGGATAAATACAGCTGGGTGAAATTCTGGATAAATACTGCTGGGTGAAATTCTGGATAAATACAGCTGGGTGAAATTCTGGATAAATACTGCTGGGTGAAATTCTGGATAAATATCATTGGGTGTTTTAGATCAATACTGCCGTACTCCTCACCGTCGAATATCTTGAACTCCTCGTTGATCTGGATGAGCTTGAAGGCGCTGCGGGCCCGCCACCCCTCCTCCTTGGCCAGCCGGTAGTAGATATCACGCTTGTCCTTGGAGCTCCGGCCCATCCTGCCTGTGGTCTTCCTCCCCGGTGGTGTTTCAGAGGGCTGGGAGGGCGAGGGATGATGGAAGCGCGGTTCTTGGTTCTTCTTAGGTGTTTTATCCTGCACCTCCCTCGTGTTTACAACTTACTCTTGGTCTTGCTGTAACAGGTGGCCCGTTGGAGAGTCAAGGCCTTCACATCGGCACAACCTGTAGAAATAAAAATACAACAAGCAGTATCCATTACAAATCATCCAATCTGTTCCTGTCAGTCACCTTCCACTCAAAGAAACGCCTCCCTTCCTCTCTGCTCACCCACCTGACTCGCATATACCACTGTCACCAACCATTCTCATGCAGTTCTTAATCCATTTGCTCTCATGCACACTCCACAAGTAAACCTTCCGTGCCAGTCTTCCGTCATCCATTCGTTCCAATCTGACTTTGTATCTAAGGGTAGCCTTCCTAAATCTTTCCCTAAAGGTACTCCACCCCATATCACCCCTCAAAGCTTCCACCCATGCATACCTTGGTGCATTCAAAGCTAACCTACCGATCCTATTTTGCCCTACTTCCAATTTATCCATTTCTGACTCACCCCATGTAATTACCTGCATCCCATACATCACACTCTGCACTGCTACACTCTTCCACACCTCTCTCAGTCTCAGCACATCATACTTACATGCTCTCATTCTTGCCGCACTTTTAAAACGGCCCACCCATTCACTCACTAGACTCATCTCATTCTTTGACCTTTCACATCCGCTCGGACTCATCCATACACCCAGGTACTTGTATACATCTGTTTGCCCTAGCTCTGTCTCCTAGCCTCTATTTCTCTCATTTTCTGCCCCATTCACAGCCTCGTTAGTATCCCTGGACGCCCTTCGCACATTTCCGGAGCTCTGTCCAGGCCTGAGCGTCTCTTCACCACCGATGGGAGGGCGAGACGTACGTTGTGGTTCGATGTACTCTGTGAACCACTACTCGGAATGCTGGTTCTCTCGTATCCGCCTAACAACACATTATATACTAAGGTCTACATCTCGATCTCGTAGGCTACGTCGCATTCCCTCAAAAACTTTCAACGCGTCAGTCATCCGTCCACTCACAGGCACAGTCACAGTTTTTCCTATCCCTTGACGCTGAATCAATACTTCTTGCTTGCCTTATCAACCGGACAATTTGTAATCACACTCTATTGCCTGGGGGTTGGGTGAATCACTACTCGGAATGCTGGTTTTCTCGTATCCGCCTAACAGCACATTATATACTAAGCTCTACATCTCCATCTCGTAGGCTACGTCGCATTCCCTCAAAAAACATTCAACGCATCAGTCATCCGTCCACTCACAGGCACAGTCACACTTTTTCCTGCCTCTTGACGCTGAATCAATACTTCTTGCTTGCCTTATCAACCGGACAGTTTGTAATCACACTCTGTATTGCCTGAGGGTTGGGTGAATCACTACTCGGAATGCTGGTTTTCTCGTATCCGCCTAACAGCACATTATATACTAAGGTCTACATCTCGATCTCGTAGGCTACGTCGCATTCCCTCAAAAACTTTCAACGCATCAGTCATCCGTCCACTCACAGGCACAGTCACACTTTTTCCTGCCTCTTGACGCTGAATCAATACTTCTTGCTTGCCTCATCAACCAGACAATTTGTAGCACCTAGTTTATTTGTTCTTTCTCCATTCTCAAGGTACTTTCCACCCTGAAGTATGGACATGCCATTCACCTATTGATGGTCAGCGGCTTTAGCCAACTTGGGGCAATGACAGTTTCGTAATGTTTATTTTTTATTTTTATGGTGCTTTTGAGCCCTAAATCTTCCCCTTGTCACGCCGTGTTACACTTGCCCAAACTCAAGCAAGGATATTGTGTAACGCCAATTTAACGTGTAGTGGTAACCTAATATTAGTGGGTTCTCTCTCAATTACGATACTAGCAAATTATCATCTTATTAGTTTATTTTGGAAGGAGGGAATTGAGTCACATAAGTTTGACGTGAAAATGTTCTCTTTACTTAATTTCCGCATTTCAACATGGGAAGGAAAAGCTGAACCCCTCCCCTCCCTGTCATACCTCCCCCCATCCCTCTCTCCCTTCACAGCTGTCCCACTCAACATTTCACCCCTCCCCCCCTTCTCCCTCTTGCCACGTTCAACAACACCACCACGCAACCCTCCCACCCCTTCCCTCCCTCACTCAACAACTCGCCACACCCCCCTTCCCTGATTAATTATTTCAGCACTTGTCCCCTATCATTGTATCTTTTTAGTTTCCTGGTGCTACTTCCACATGTATCCTTAGTTGTATAATCACACTTTGTACTGCCTGGGGGTTGGGATGGCATGTTCCTCCCTTCTCCTTTGTTGTTTACTTGCAACAATAAACTATCAATCAATCAATCAATAGGCTGACTTTCCTGGGGGAGACAAACTTGATCAGCGAGTTATGCGTTACTTTGCTATTTGGCGGTGGTTAAACGTATAATTATGGATGCTTGTATGAATGGTGTATATTGTTATGTACCATTACTGTAAACATAGCCTACGTATCAAGTCTATATATATATCCCCTTCCCTGTGTCCCTTTTCCTACTAACCTAGCTTTGTGATAGACCCCAATATTAACACTGTGTGCATTGTATGTATGTTTGTATGGTGGAATGAATGGTGTGAATGTTGTAGGGTGCTGAATAAAACTGAAAACTAAGCAAAATGAAAAAATATAACCACTTAAAACTGGCCTAAGTCACGATCGGCTGATTTCCTTGTCACACTCAACACCTTCACCCCTCTTCCTCCTCTCTCTCCCTTTTCTCTTCCCTTCCGCTTCATCCTCTCTTCTCCTTTCCCTTTCTTCTTTCCTCCCTTCCTTCCTTTCTCCTCCATCACAACTTTTTCCTTCCCTTCACTATTCCTTCATCTCCTTTTCCTTCCCTCCCTCGAGCCCTTCCTGCTCTCTTCCACCGCCCTGCACTTCACCCTCCCCCCCTCCCCCCACCATTCCCTCTCCCCATTTCACCTCTGCCACACTAATTAATACTTCACCCCTCACCCTGTCACACTCAAGACTTCACATCCCCCTCCAGTCCTCCTTCCTTCCCCCGATCACATTCAGACTTCACCCCCCCCCCCCTCTCCTTCCTACCCCCTTGTCACACTCACAATACCCCTTACTTCCTCCCCCGTGTCACACTGCTACTGCTTCCCCACATCCCCCTCTCTCCCCCTTTAGGCGATATGTAAAGCTATGTTTGAAAGTGCAGTAACGCCCCCTGCTCGCATTCTTTTCCGGGAGTCAATACGTGATGTCACCGTTGCCAGATATCGTACTCAGAGCATAGCTAGTATTTACCGGTTTCTGACGCCTAACTATTGCCAAGAAATATCAGGAATTAACTATTTTAACGATAATTAAAAGTGAATCTCCTTATTGGGGTCCACGAGACAGTTTTTGGCTCGGAAGTCGGTAAATATAGGAGGCATAAATTATCCCCCCCCCCTTCCCCCTCCCTCCCTCG
>NC_066534.1:16352662-16437662 GCF_024679095.1 Eriocheir sinensis
AGATTATAGGAAACCGCATTATCATCTCAGCTGTTGTAACTATGAATCGGGGGTGTGGACGTGGCATGCAAGACAGGTATCAGGAGTACGCGTGGCGGAATGAGCTGCGTGAGATGAGCAGGTGTGGGGACTGGAGTGACTGGAGGCAGGATATGGCCCGAGGGGAAGACTGGGGGGATGTGTATACATAGAGTTTTGGCATGGGGTGACAGCGACGACTGAGGCAGATTGTAGAGTGGTTTAATGGGCGAAGAGGAACACTAACTAGGACGTGAAAAATATCAATTAAAAATTTATACGCCTGGGGTCGAGTCCCCTCGCCCACCCGACGACTCCCGGGGGCTTCTCCGAGCAAGTCTCCATGCATGCCCCATTCCTATTCTTACCTCATGGCAGGATCTATCGACTTACTGAGGCCACACTCGAGGTACCCTACAGAAACAACCTGGTGAGCGGGGTCTTCTTTACTGTAGCGTGCCACAAATCCGTATTGCCGGAGTTGGGGTTCATGGGCTACGCAGGTAACAATTAATACTGACGGGTAATTCACCGTGATTCGGTCTCGGGAAGAAATCGCAGAATGTCAGTCATTCCTGCGGTATCCCAGGATTCTGCGTGGGCATTCATTCCCAAAGACATCATTACGCCTCTTCAAGTAACACCTTAGTGTCCAGCATGTCTCACAGCCATAGAGTAACACACGGCACAAGCGGCTAGAAAATCCGAATCTTTGTCCTTTTCCACATTCCACACGCAATAGTTATACTCGTACTAGTGAGCGAGTCTATAAAACAGCATGGGGAAAGTCGTTAACACACACACTTCGATTTATTTTCAGTAGTAAATGCTGTAGGTGGGGTCCAAGAATAGGCTCACTGGTGTTTCTTGGGGCACTGGATCAGCAGGAACTCTACGTGTATTCTTCGGGTTAAAAAAAAAAAAAAGTCATCACCCTTAATATATTCGGCGCTATACGACGTGACCCGCAGTGCGGCGCCGTGAACAGAACGCCACAATAATCAATCGCGTTTAATCAAGCCCATTATCTCGACACTGAAGTCATGCATTGTGGGTTTCCAAGAACTAGAGATAACAGAATACTGCTAATCTGACAACTGAGAGAGAGAGAGAGAGAGAGAGAGAGAGAGAGAGAGAGAGAGAGAGAGAGAGAGAGAGAGTGCACTTACATAAGTATTTTTTTCAAATGCAAGTTACAGATAAACTTCATGGGTTCAGCTGGTCTGCTCGTGAAAATATGAAAATTACATCGATCACCGCCTTTGTCGATATTGATTGAAAGACAACGTGGTGGCTGTCTCGGAGGCTCACACTCCCGCATGTGCTGAGATGAGTTTTTTTTTCAATATCGTGTTTTTTCCTTCGTTTTCATTGATGCGACTTTGATTATCCTGACTTTTCATTTGCAGTGAAGGAGGAAGCTCTAAAGCAAAAAATAAGCACCACACAAACATACACACCCATACGCGCGTGATCGCAATCCCGAGTCTAGCACGTGATCAGACGATGTAAACAAACAAACAAAAACGAAAAAGCATATTCATATCTTGAACTACAAGCTAGATTTTCTTGTTTATCAATAAAAAGATTCACACATTAAGCTGAAGGCCATATTTCGCTGGACGCCTTGTAAATACACATACTACTACGACGACGAATGCTAATATATATTTTTTTTTTATAGGAAGCCTACTCCGACTCCTGCTACAAAATACAGCCACTACTACTGACATTATGAATATAATAATAATATCATTATTATTGATATTGTCATCATCACTGAACAAACAAGAGTGGGTAAGGTGACAAATTTTAGACTCAGTAATCGTATTACTGTGTCACCAGTTCCTGTCATGACCTGGCCTTCCCTGCACTACGGGGTCACACCTTGCCGGAGGTCATGACCTGCCAAGCCCAATGTCACGCCAATGCTTGTCGGGCCGTCACAGGACAAGGGCCCATTTTCCTTTATAGAAGGGAATAAATCAGAAAACGACGCCAATGTTCATGTCTCCGTCTCGCGGGGCCGCGCGTCCCCCACCTGCTGAACCACCATGGCACCATCACACGGCGGCCGCTGACCCAGGGCCCGGTGTGGTGTCATCTGCCACCCGGTATCGTGAGACATCCCATCCTTAACTTATCATCGCGGAACCAAAAATTTACTATCAGAGTAACTGTAAGTGAAGCATCCAAGTGTAAAAAAGTACCAAGGAGGACCTAAAAAGCGATGCAAATCTAATTAGATCACAAGAAGAAGAGTGATTGTTGATTTCCTATTTATATACATACATATGCGTCATCATTTGCTTTTATAATAGAATAAATAAACTTGAGTGGGACATATTCCGACAACCAGTCAACAAAACATACGGTACCGTGTCGAAATTCATGTATATATTCAGGATGCGATGTCTCATGATACCCGGATGACTCATGACACCATACGGACTGGTGCGGGACGCGTTCTCGTCCTGTTCAGCCTCGCGGTTGGGGGCATATACGTATCGTCTGATATGAGCGGGGCAGCGGCGGCGGCGCCACGATGCTTCCACAAAATGGCGTCCTGACACACCTGGGAATGCCTTGCCTGAGTTGCCTCTAACAACGGATGGGCTCTGGAGCTGACCAGCGACGGACACCGAGACAATGTGATGGATGCCCTGAGACTGGCACCCACCGAGGGACTTAGTAGAGAACTTGGGATATTGAAGTGTCTTTCGAAAATGGAGGCTTTTGGCACCAATTTTACGCCCTCCGCTCCCCCCCCCCCCAACACCGCCCCCTTCACTGTGTGGCATTATATAAGCTGCTGCTGCAGGATTTGAGCTTCAGAAAATTAACAACCAAGGCACTGTGCTCAGCGGTCAGCAGCTCAGCAACAGGTAAGATCAAGCTCTTTTTTTTTTTTTTTTTTTTTTTTTAAGAGTCGCTGCTGTCTGAAAGTAATACGCAATAATAAATTTATAGCTTCCAGCCACGAAGGTATTTGTTGGGTCTGTCTCTTAACTTTCAAGTAAATTGAGCATCATTCGTTTCAGACTACGTGACACCTGTTCAACATGTCCGGCCAAGGTGAGTAATGGATTGGGTAAGCTTATTCGTCGCTCCAAGGTGCCATAATTCTGAAGCTGTGAAACCCGTAATGTAGAGGCGCGTCAGTTAAGTTAAACGCACGTCCCACAGGCAAAGGAGCATCCCACGGTGACTTGTCAGACGCGGGTTACACCTCTGCAGGGATCACGAAGGGATCTGTCGGTTCCAACATGATGTCGCAGTCAGATGTCTCCGGCCATGGCAAGCCCGTCGTCTCTTCCTTGCAAAGTGCCGGGGCCAGGGGGCAAGACTTCTCAGGTTAGTTTTTTATTTTATCTGGCATATGTAGATACTATATGATCAGTATTTTTCAAGGTTCGGCCTTGGCCAGGTCGTGTATCCTTCCCAGTAACTTGAGAAGGGAAATTATATTTAACCTCCAAGCCAATGCAGGTAGAGTATTTCACTTATTACGTTCGTGAGTGAATTTGGTGCACTCCTTGGCTTCACTCAAGGTTTTCGTAAAATGTTCATTTCGTAATTTTTACATAGGCATTGCACAGTAAATTAAACTATCAAGGTGTTTACGTTTGATGTTCCTCTTCAAGCTTGTTATGCAGTGGAGATGATTAATTTTGTTAAACGTTTAGCGTTTCACGTTTGCAGCAAATATTTTGATTTTGGTAACATTTCATCGAATGGTAGTTAAGTAGCTCTTGGCAAGTCTTGTTGTACTAATTTAATTCATGATCTTGAGTCTCATTGTGAATATTAGATTTTAATGGTTACCGAGGAAGTAATTTATTTTTCACAGCAGTGTATTTCGCATAGTATTTGTAGGAGAGGTTCAGTCATATTGCAAGATTTGTACGACTTGAGGTGAGGCAGCCATAGGTAAAAGTATATACGGCAGCAGAACTAAACGGGGAAGCAGCAAGGGATGACGTATGATCTACACTATGGTACTTAGGAATTGGGAATCACAGTATCTTTCCTGTGCATGAATGATTAACCAAATGCTCAGCTTGTCATTCTCACGTACATATATAATCCCCGCAGGGTCTAACCTGAGCCGCGGGGCGCTGAATGACTCCGGCTTGACGTCGCAAGGGGTGACGCGGGGCAGTGCTGGTGCCCACATGATGAGCAACGTGGACAAGTCCGGTGCAGGCGGCGGCGTGAAGTCCAGTCTTCAGTCCGTAGGCGCCAAGAAGTAGCCAAACGACTGAAGCGGCTCTTGCGTGTCGGGGTGGCTAGTTGTAGGTCTCCTGTAGGATCATTTTAAAAGTAATTGGTTGAATGGCAGACTTTGTGATTTGTTAGTCACAAGTGTAATCATTCCTTGTAAAATTTACATTGTTGAACCTTCAGGAGTAAACCATTTAAATGATTGTAACATTCAATAAGAATAAAGTTGTTCCAGTAGCATATTTCTAGTTTTTTTTTATTTTTATTTTTTATTTTTTTTATAGTAAAGCAGCACACTGCCTAAATAATGTCCGTCACGGCTCGTCCTAAGTCTTTCTAATTTTGAGCCAGACGTCCCCGAGCAGCAGTGAACAAAATGTGCATGGAACTGAACTTGTTAACATATACTCGGTAGTTTCATCAACTTAGAATCACCATCTCTTCCTCGCCCCCTCAACCAGACTGACGCTTCAATGTTTTGCGCCTCTTCTCAAGCTTCAACTCGAATTTTAATGAATTCACCTAGGCCTTCGTCTTCGTTCCGACTTATTGAAAAGTTACGTACTTCTTTTTAAGCTTAGGAACTTTCCTCAAGACTAACCAAGTAAAAACAAGTGCTACATTAATTTAAGGGTCTGAGAAACCCCAAATAGTAATGCAGAGCAGTTTTCTTACCAATCGGAAAACTACTCGTATAAAGGAAACATGCATTTTAAGGAATAAGCGACGGTGAGGTGAGCGCGAGATGATAGGAAAGGAGAAAATTATGAATTGCAATGCATGGGCTGCTTTTCCTCCTATTTCGTTACTTCTTGAGAGTTGTGATGACGTACACTTTTCGTCCCAACCGAAATGTTTCATCTAGCCCCACGACTAATCGGGTGAAGTAATATTCCTCGGGAGTGTGCCCCTCGCCCACCGAGAACGCATGCCTTCGTTATTGAGCTTGAAAATAATGATAATAATCGTGCCCCCTTTGCTACACCACCGTCACCCGGGTGACGTGTCCTCGTCCTGTCTCATTACAGTACCTCCGCGCGACGTCTGGCGGCGCGGCACGATGCTTCAACAATTAAAGAGGCGTCCTACGTAACACACAAGCGAATGCCGAGCCTCAAACAATGCGTTGCCTCCGGTGATTACCGCGATTGGCGCCGAGACAATGGCTGCCCCGGGGCTGACGCCCATGGAGAGGCTTCATTTATTGAATGGTACAGTGCCCAAAAATGGTAGCGTTTGGCACCAATCCTATGTCCCCGTACTTCCCCCGGGGCCCGCCCTGCTCCTCAAGTTGTGGCATATATAAGCTGCAGCAGCCAGCCATACAGCACAGTTCACCATGACAAATCGAGGTGAGTGATAAGTATTGGTAACATTGTGATATTGATATAGGATATGGATAATGTACGCTGGAGGTGGCGTGCTGAAGCTCAGTGAATCATGGATAGCTATAGGCACAGAGCACGCTAGGATAAGTTGTACCTAATGTCCCACAGGCAAAGCAGCATCACCCAAGGGTCTGGAAGAGCAGGGCTTCGGCCAGGAAGGGATCGGCAAGGACACCAATGCGGCGAACATGATGTCCCGCGCCGACACCACCAGCCATGGCAAGAAAGTGGTCTCCGAGTTGCAGAGCGCCGGGGCCAAGGGGGAAGACTTCACTGGTTAGTGGTTATGCGTGTTGGTGGACTCAGGGAAGGGAAAGTTGAGGGCATACGTTACAGCTGCGCGTGGCGGCGGTGCTCATCTCTGCGCCCCATTGGCCCGAGCAAGTTATTGAGCCTTCATTAGTTTTCGGGGCGGCACTTTAGAATTATTCATTTTATTGATTGGTAATGATGTGTGCAATGGTTTGAAATTAATCATTCGAGAAATTTGCGCTAAGCGTCACGCCGTTAACAATACCACTTATGACTTGCCAGTAACTACTGATTTTGAAACTAAACTTTTTTGCTTTGTAGCTCTATGACCAATAAATTAACCGACGCAGGGTCTCGCCTGACTCGCGAGGGGCTGGATGACGCTGGCCTGGGACGCGACGGCGTCGAGAAGGGCGGCTTTGGAGCCCAGATGCAGAGTGACGTGGACAAGGCCGGCGTTGGCGGCAAGGTGAAGGCGGCTCTGCAGCACGTGGGTGCCAAGAAGTAATCAGCCGACAGAGGCGGCACTCTTTGTGAGGGGTGGCAAGCAGTAGCCGCCTGAAGGATGATTAATACGAAAATAGATTTTAAATGTCACCGGTAGCTTGTTTCATCAGCATGCAAGACTCGGCTGTACTCTGTTTAATTTGTATGTATTATGTTATAGCTTAAAACTAAATTTGAATAATTTCACATAACATTTGAGAAAATAACATTTGATTTTACCCAATGTGAAATTAAGTTTTATAGCATTGAATTTAAAGTTGCATTATTTCTAATAAATTTGTAAAATATGCACAATTTGTGTGAGAGGTGACATTAAATCTTTAAACTGAATCCTTTAATAAGATTTTCCTAAAATATCGGACATTGCTATATGGATTGGTAACTAATATATCGGTAATTTACTATGGGAGTGTGACACCAGAAGTTCTTCAAGACTGCGTGGACAATACATACTTAAGGGAAAATGTAGGCTACTATGTGACACTCAAGTGATCTGCCCCCCTCTGTAGGGAATGTTGTCCAACCTGCCATCCTGCTGCTACCAATATACAATGGTAGTCCAGAAAATAGAAAATTCTTGGCTGACATCAAACAGCCAGAGAACATTGTGGAAGGCCTTCAGTGACCTAGGAAAGGCTAAAGACCATGAATACTGTATAGTGGCTCCAAAATTAACATCTGTACACTCCTGTACCAGGAATGACCAAACCCCTCAAATGCAGAACACTTTTGCTGTGTGACCCTCACTTCCCTGCAGTAATGAATAGCTGGCTTAGGTGGTGGTGGGCACACAAAATATACAAAAGAAACATACCTTGGAGATGCCAATACGAGGGATACCTTTAGTGGAGCATCCCCGAGTACACTCCCTTTCATAATGTTAGTCTTACAATCTACAAATTGTCTTGCTGAGTGGGCTGGCTGTGGGTCTACATGATTAAGGCAAAAGGTCTTGCTGAGGGACGGCATACCAGCTGGTCTAACCCCTCGAATGGAGCCTGGAACACCTGCAAGACTATAATCCCCTTTGGTCCAGAACCAGCCATTCCTTGCCCTGCAACAAGTTCTCTCCATCAGACTACATACAGGCAGAGCATTTATGGAGTGAGAAAGATGGGATGCTGTTTGGATTTTGATCAATATTTATTTCCAGTATATTATCATTATGTATTTTACATATCTACAAACTAGATTACAACAAACATCACTCAACAACCATGGACAATACTACACTTATGGTGGTTATAGTGTGGTACCTCCCGCCTCTAGCCCAATACTGTTACCTTGCATCACCCTTAACAGTAGAGTACACCCGTCTCGACACACACTGAAGGAACAACAACTTTTAGAAGACAAGAGGAATGTTAAGTTATAATGGTAATCAGTCACTTCAACCACACAGTGAATCCAGGTATGTGTGTGCGTGCGTGTGTATACCAAGTTCTAGTGTTCTTGGAGCCCTAAGCAAAATGATGTTTAGAGGCACCCATTTCCATTGTATCCTCTGTCTGTATTTATATGGAGTAGTTAGACTAGCCTTGTGTGTGTGTGTGTGTGTGTGTGTGTGTGTTATAAAGGTACATGTCCCAGCCATCACCACTGACACCATACAAACACTCATCAACCAATCACACATAATCTAGCTTTGGAATGTTAAAAGGCATTGTTTACAATATTTTCCATCAACAGTTTAACAACAATTTGGTAGACTTTCAATAGACAAAACAGATCACTAGTAAAGCATGACTAGCAATATAACATTCAGTAAATAAATGCTCTCTTGCTCAATACATGGCATCATTCATGTGTCATTACTTTGGGGCAGTGACCACAAGCTGTGCAGGCTACCTTTACATACTTAGGTTAGTGTAAAAATGGGGGGTTCTTGTGACCTCAAGCAATGCTTGTGTACCTTCGACAGTTTACCAATCTTATATTAATTTACCTCATGAAATGGTTTTCTTGAGAGCATGGCAACCTTGTACGTAATTTGAATAAGTTTTCATAAAAAAAAAAAAATAAATAAATAAATAAAACTGACTCACATAACATCTCTTAATATTAAGTATTTTAAACATGTATATTTTACAACCAATTCCCTCCTTTCAAGTGCAAACTCATTTCTTGTGAACAGAGAAAGTATGCCTGCTTATTTTCTGCTCTTTGTACTCCAGTGTTTGTTTTCCACGGTGTGATTCACAGAGATGTGACAAACACTGCCACCCACAATAAATAAAACTTTAATGTAATGTCAGTCATGGATGGCTCTTGTCAGTCTTCCTGCTGGTTGGGGACCAACTGTTGCCCCTGAGCAGCAGCCAAGGTAAATGATGTCCATGGGAAGTTGTGAGTGGGAATATTGCACATAAATGATAGAAAACTAAATGAGAATAACGTGATTCCCTGAATTTATCAGACATTGTAAGAGGTTTCACTAGCATAAAGTTAGGATGATATGATAAAATGTATTTTCAAAAATTTTTCAAAACCCACCATATAGCTATTGGACAATTAGTTGAACTAATAATGATTATTAGGCTGCTTCATTTGGATCTGTTACATACTGGTCCACCAAGTGGAGTGTATGGATCAGCCTGGAGGTGTTTTCCGGAGAGAAGCTCAAACTCATATGCAAACACCACCATGAGATGCTGTCACTCATCTGACACCAGCATTTAAAATTGTCCAGAGTCAGTTCTGCTGCCTCATGTGTTTCCCACAATGATGTTTGATAATTAGACAGGAGAGGACTGGAAGCGTGAGGACTACAACTTATTAATTCATAACAATAATTATTATATAATGGGCAGCTTTTTACTGTCCTTTTAAGTGTAAATCACAGACCTCATGTTGTTTCTAAAGTGAAGGGCCATGAAGATGTGAGCAAATAACTTTCATAAAACATATGCATGTAAATCTCTAATATAAAAACATTCAATATGAACACTACTTACATTTTAAAATGCTTCACACACTTCTATAACAACACAAACAAATGTTGACATCCCTGTAACATGAACATACATGGTATGTTTTACAAATAAATACATAGGTGTTTAACTCAATTTACAAAACATCCCTTAGGTTATCATGGGCTTTCCAGTTTACAGTGCTACTAAGAAATATTGGGCACAACATATTATGACAAACAAATTATGCCAAATCAGTCATTATAATTATGGCAGCCGTATCAGATGGAACTGCTTAACACCACCTCTCCATGACTTCCTTATTTTTTTCCATATATGAAAATTCACAATTTCTGTCCCTTAAACCAGGTAAGTATTTACAAGCGTTAACTTTCCATTTTTGGAAACTAAATATTATTGAGTGCAGCTTGAGGCTGTATCTTTGTGTGAGGCATCCATCACTTCGGACATTAAACAAAAAACATAGCATATGCAAATGACTGTGACCATCTCCCTAAATCTCTGCCATGCAGTGAAACACAGTGGACTCTACAGCTAGTCATCACTGCCAAGGAGCCTTGCAGCTCAGTACAACTTACTCACCTACTATGTAGTGATATGCAACTCTAATTTGTGTCCCTAATATCTGTGGATGAGTTTTCTGTCAACTGACAATAATGAGTCAATTGTAATATCAGTGACTAGAAAGAACTTAGCCCTCAAGCAAACAGAATGAGGGCTTTGTCAGTCTCTGCACATGCAGCTGAGTGTAGCAAGTGTTATATGCACCTTCATTTTTTCTTCTTATGCCATTTTCTCAGCACCTCCTAAGGGAGTCACCATGGGAAAATGGTCTCCACATATTTACGTTTAAGCTCCTTAACTGAATACTCCAGTCCAGCCCTTACAATACCATATCTCTCTCTCTCTCTCTCTCTCTCTCTCTCTCTCTCTCTCTCTACTTCACTGTCCAGTTGTTTGTAACAAGTTCACACCTCACAACACACCTTTGTCATCAGTTTCCAAGTAAATTAGTTTATCAACATAACACCTACAAGTACACTCCATTACTTTGGGTGCAGTCAGCTTGGTATCAGCTTTAGGAAACCTGTTCTTATTCTTTTTCTATCACACTAAAAAATCTGAGAAAAGCGAGATCATACAATATGTAGCAAACATGAAGCCCAGACAGTGGATTTTGGTTCTGCATAAACACACAAGTGTTTGGACATATATGAGTACATACTGAGTTGTGACATGTAATATTAAGCAGTTATAGACTAAGTGACTTGAAGCATCCCTTGGAAGCACTTTCGGGGGGGATTAGAGAAAACATTTCACTGCCTAACTAGATGACCCTTCACAACACAGCAAGTTAAATGAGGATTACCAGACACACATCCAGACACACACATACAAATGCATTCATCAAACCATCAGAGGCAACTTCAGGTCCTTAGGAAGGGAGTTGTCAGGACAGAAACCCTCCAAAACAAAGTACAGGAATTTTTGAGGCCCTCTAGCAAATATTCACTATGGTCAACAAGATTACCCTTTGCTCAATGCAGCGATGGTAAGCTTACACAACACCGCCTGGCTGAAAACCACACACCCAAACAAATCAGCTTGCATTCATTCACACACACACACACACACACACAAATATGCAGAGAGGGGCAAACAACTTGTTTCTTTGGTGCTGGCCCATGACTAGGCAGTGAAGGGTTTGGTGGGCAGACTTACTTTCTAGGAGGGACAGGGGGAAGGTTTCTTGCTGGAACAGGAGGAAGAGTTCTGGTGGGGATAGGGGGAGGGGCAGCACTGGTCCTGCCTGGTACAGGAGGCAGGCTGCGAGAGGGGACTGAGGGAGGGCCATTGGATTGGAGAGTAGGAGGAAGGCCAGGGGGAGGGCCAGGGGGAGGGCCGGGGGGAGGTTCAGAAGGTGGGTAATCCGTGGAAATATCTTGGTTTTCTGAGCCGGTGGGGACAGGTTGAGGTTCACTTTGTCTGGTGGGGAGGGAGGGAGCCTTGGGTGGTGAGGATGTGATGGGCTGAGGGGGTGAGGCAGGCTGGGGGGGTGAGGCAGGCTGGGGAGCAGAGGACCCCTGGGGAGGAAAGTTGTCTGGCATGGGAGGAGGAGCACCAAAGGGGGATACAGAGGGTTTCTCATTCATCTGAGGTGGAACATCAGGGGGACTTGCCAGGGGGCCCCCAAATATGGTACTGGTGACTGGGGTCTCTGAGGGAGGTGAGGGGCCTGGGGGACTTTCCTTAGGCTGGGATGGGGCTGCAGGTTGGGAAGGGGCAGGTGGCTGTGATGGGACTGAGGGCTGGGAAGGGGCAGGGGGCTGTGATGGGACTGAGGGCTGGGAAGGGGCAGGGGGCTGTGATGGGACTGAGGGCTGGGAAGGGGCAGGGGGCTGTGATGGGACTGAGGGCTGGGAAGGGGCAGGGGACTGTGATGGGACTGAGGGCTGGGAAGGGGCAGGGGGCTGTGATGGGGCTGAAACCTGGGGTGGGGGAGCAGGCCGAGAGGGTCGTACAGGCTTCTCTGGGGGTCCTGCAGGATCTCCGGGTGGCCTCTGGGGAGGGTCTTGGGACTGGGCTGGCCGAGAGGGCTTGGTGATGACCAGTACCTGGGTGGAGATGGCCCGGGATCAGTATTAGAAGTGTATGGAAAAAATGTACCTTTCTTGGGCAACTAAACAAAAGGTAAACCCCAACTGTGTGCTGAACAAACAACCAAATATTATTATTATTATTATTAAGCAAGCCACCCTCATATGACCCTCCGTGTATACCTTTCCTGACTATAACAAAAATGACAAAAAACATCCACATCTTGCCTTTGGTCCTTGAGGCTGTGGGCGGGCTGGTGCAGGGGAGCTGGGTGCCGAGCCTGGAGGAGTGGGCCTGGGTGGTGGGGGGCGAGAGGGGGTAGGCCGGGAGGGTGGTACTCGCGGGGTTTGCTGCTGCTGGTCCCCCATCTCTTCATCCTCCTCCATGTCCTGCTCCTCCCCATCTGCCTGGCTCTGGTACAGCTCCTCCAAGGCACCTGATGCATAATATAAGTTAAACAACACACAGAGAGACAGGAAGGAGACAACAAAAGGCCAGGAAGTTTATTTGTACATGGCAGATCCTGATTATAAATTGTCTCCCCTCTCCTTCCATAAACCTATCCACCCTTCACTCCTTCTAAACTTTCAAGTGTATTTGCATCAACTAAATATATACGTATCCGTTTAATTAGTTCCGATTCTCCAGCTATTTTTTTTCTAATATGAATTTATTTACCTTGCACCCATTGCTGTAGGTCCTTTTTATACTTTTATTCAGAACAAGGAGGTGTGTGTGTGTGTGTGTGTGTGTGTGTGTGTGTGTGTGTGTGTGTGTGTGTGTGTGTGTGTGCCTCACCTTCCATGCTCCTGAGGCACACTGTGGGGTCTTGGTCTTCCAGCTGCATGAGAGTCATGTCCTCCTCCACCAGGGGCGCCGTGGTGTCGCCGCAAAGGGACAACTCCTGCTCCAGCCGCTCCCGCCACGCCTCAGTCTTCAGCCGGATCTCCAGCTCCTGCCCACCCACCTGGCCCACACCACCATTGTTAGGGAGAGTCACATACACCAATAGGCGCACCCAACATCACCAAATGTGGGGTACAAACTTGGCGGAGGGAATGTTTTCGTGCCGCAGTAGTGGGCTAAAGAGTAGCCTATCCGGATATTTTGTTTTTATTTATTAATGATCCACGAGACATCCTAGAGTTAAATTATCTTTGTATTCATTCATACACACACTGGTAATATTTCTGTGGTGTCTGATTCACTTATTAGAGTGAAATTCCATTGTGATAAACAGTCACAAATTTATGTCACTAGTAAAATTGAAACTAGTAATGTAAGTTTTGCCACCATGAAATATACACAAATAGATAAATATGAAAGCTCACAAAGTCACAATAAGTGACATCACCTGTTTTGTGCAGTAAAAATATGCTTATTTATGGTATCTGATACCCGCATTTTGTTCTGATGGCCAAAACTTCAGTGAAAGATATTATACAGTTAATCCTTCTCTTTTATTCAATTTCCTTGCACAATTTTCTACTTTATCATTACCTTTTGTTCCCCATGAAGCTCCACTCTGTCTTACCTTCAAGGGACTGCAGGAGATAGCCTTGAGTGCTGTCTGTGAGTCGCTGAAGGTGAACCACACTCTATTGTCAACGAACCGCACCAGCACCACAGAGCCCACAGCACCCATGGCCTCCTGCACTGCACTCAGCGTCTCATCATCAAACACTGAGTCCGCATCAACGCCCTCGGGCAAGTTGCGTACCTGCAGTAACCACAGTCCCAGATGTTACCTTCAGAAACTGGAGTATACTGAGCTTTGATGCCAAGAATGTACTGTACTCAAGGAACAGGACTAAACTAAGATCTGTTGCCAAACATGCTAGTAAAACATAGATTTTGATAATTATCGTTATAGCCATAATCAGTGAATCATTTTCCCACACAGCAGTCCCCAACCTTATCCTCTTGTATCCTGGGAGCTATATCTCTTCTAGGCACCTCTTACAGCATGCCGTGGGGTAAAGAGACTTACTTGCTAATCCTCCAAGTTTCAGGAACATCCCCCTAACATTATCTAGGATTAATATGCCAATTCTTTTTATGACAAATAAATACAAACTTAAACTTGTATTTTGAATATGAAATAAATATACAGTAGCCACTTATTTATCCATGCTAACAGGGTGGGTCAAAACAATGATCAACTAGAATTCATCTCTAAATGAATAAGAAAATGCATGCTGCCTGAGGTCTCACAGCCTAGGTTAATGCTACTTAAACTTTGTCTTCATCACTACTTTACTTTGCTTGTTACAAAATCAGAAATCAAAGGCACTAGAAAATCCCTAGAGCAAGGGCTATGTGGGAGCACTGTCTGGGGTGTGCTGCGTGAACCCACAACACAAGCAGAGGTTGGAAGGGTCAACAGTCTGTGGTGCCTCATGCTGTCGCCTTCCCTGCTCGACTACCCTCAAAAATGATATGGACTGAACTATAAAAACATGCATGCCTTCTCACTGTGATAATTTACATTCATACAAATTCTGTCCTGCTAACACTATGCCAACAATCTCCTGTACACTGGCCACAGGCTCAGAAATAGTTATTCTTGGTTGCAGTGACTACAACTTTGCACTGAGGGTTGAACAACATTAATATTTGTATGTACACACACACAGACTAACTAAAATATCTGTCCTTGCCTTTTACAGGGGTCAATCATCACTAAGATAACCTACAGTGCCTATGGGTCTGCTTTTAGTGAGAGAAAATACATTCACCTTGGTCAGCTTTCACAAACAATAATAGACATACACACATCGTCATCCAAACATGATGCACAGTATGAATAAACACACACTAGATGTCACTCTCTTCAATGTTCTCTCACTTGCACACATGAACATGGTACACACATACTGGACAACATTCACTTTCCTTGTATCGTCACAATGGATGTACTTTCTTATTATGTCCTTCCATGCTCACAGCTAAAGGGTCTATCTATATTGGAGAGCATTCCCTTGCCTCGCCACTCCACTCACACATGATGGTTTGATATCTACACACTTTGGCTCACGGCAACACCAACTAACACAAGATGCAATGCAATGTAATATGATAAAAAGGCTAAAGACGCTGTTACCTCCTCTTCTGGCGGCTGTAGTGAAAAGTAAGGTTTAATTTTCTTTCTCCCAAATCAAGTCAATATATATCTATCAAATTTGACAAAACATTTATCCAAACTCACAAGCAATGTATATTCAGTGTGATTTAGTGAAATGGCACCTGAGAAAATACAAAAACACTGGCACCTTCTCCACTATCTACCTGCCACACAGTAAGTATACCAAATTATAAAATATGAATGACAAAAGGAGATGAAATAAAGATGTAAAGAGGTTCAGCTTTCCAAACATAGCAAGTAATAAATAGAATACCATAAAAAATCATGTGTTAAAAATATAGACAAGTTTGAGAAATTATGAAGCTAAAAATGGCTTAAAGTACTGGATATTATGAACTTGACTTAATACTGTGAAAAAATGTCAGAAAAGAGTAATTGAACTTCTTATTACCAAAAAGAGGCAGAAGAAGGGCTTGACCAAATATGTGAGAGCCCTAAAACACTGCTCCTACACAGAAAACAAGAGGCAAAAATAAAGAACGATGCGATTAAGTTCGGAATTTGTCTTAATATTACCTTTGAGAAATCACAGGAAAGGGGAAAAATAGTGGAACGAAGACTGAAAGGACACACACACACACACACACACACACATCCTTACACTCACACTAACAAAACCTAACACAAACCTCACACACACACACAAACCCCAATGCAAACCCACATTCACCACCTCTATCAAACCCACTTGCACCCTTACACCGTTACACTCACACTAACAAAACCCAACACAAACCTCACACACACACACACACACACAAACCCCAATGCAAACCCACATTCACCACCTCTATCAAACCCACCTGCACCACCACCGTACAGTCGGAGGGTCCCAAAGAGGCCACCACACTCTCGTAGTCCTGTGTCTGCTTGGCGTAGTCCACCTGGCAGCCCTCCACCTCAATCACTGCCAACACCGGCCGATGGTCACTCTGCTTCAGCTCTGCTCGTCCGTAGTGGGTGATGCGTCCTGCAGGGGAAGGAAAAGGAGGAGGAGGAGGAGGTAAGGCATGGGTGTAGGGTATCTTCGTCAGTTTCTACACCCTTTCCCAATCAGTATTTATATTGGGAAAGAAACTAGTATCTTGGAAAATTGGATAATGTAAAAATGAAAGGTTATGAATGTAAAGTTAGATACAGAAGAAAAAAGTTTATCGTACCAAACAGAAAATTCAATAGTACAATTTTAAGCACTTGCAACATTACAATCCCCTAGAAATGGAAAACTGAAAACTGTAAAAATGAAAGGTTATAAAAGTAAAGTTTGAAATAGTAGAAATCTATCGTCCAAATCCCGGCAATAAGAAAATTCAAGATAGTACAAATTTATGCAAGCTGAAAATTACAATCCCAAGAAATGGAAAACTGCGAACTGTAAAATTGAAAGGTTATAAAAGTAAAGTTTGATAGGTACAGCAGAAGGAAGTATATCCCCCAAATCCCACTGAACAGAAACTTCATTACCAAATTATGCATTCAAATAATTAATCCCCCTCCTCAAAAAGTAAGGTTTGATACAGTAGAAGGAAGTCAGTTGCTCAAATCCCACCATGCAGAAAATTCAATAGTACCATTTTAAGCACTTACAACATTACAATCCCATAGAAATAAAAAAAACGAAAAACTATAAATGAAAGGTTATGAAAGTAAGGTTTGATACAGTAGAAAGAAGTCTATCATTCAAATCCCAGCAAGCAGAAAATTCAGGATGGTACAAATATAAGCACTGAGGAAATCAAAATCATAAGAGTAAAAGAAAGATCTGAGGCCGACAAGTAAAGGTCAAATAAGGTTACCTGGGGTCCACTTGGCATTGTCCCGGTCCTTAGGGTACTGCCGGCGCCAGAACAAGACACGGTCGGTCCAGGCGGGGATGCGCTGCTTGTCTCCCGTGTCGTAGTCGTCGGAGAACAGGTCGTACTTGTAGGTGGGGGCGAAGTTGATCTCCCCCTCGATGAAGCCCTTGAAACACTTCCCGTCTGCATAGCTTATCTGTAGGTTAAAGGAAAGGTAGTGTTGAGTCAGTTTTGAGAGTAAGAACTGGCTGAAGAATTTGACTCTCTCTTGTTTTTTCTGATGTTAAGAATAGTGGCAGTCTGGTAATCTTCAAGAAAGCGCTGGACTCACTTATTCACTAAATCCCATGACTTTACAAACATGAGGATTGAGGACAACTTTCGGTGCTAATATTACTGTTATAATGTTGGTGGCCCTGTGGAGCGCTGCTACGGCAGCGGACTGGGGCCTGAAACCTCATCAACGGTAAATGGCAAGTGAAAAAAATGCAGAAATTAACATTAAATATCCAACATCTGGGCTCTATATTCATCTTGTATATAATCTTTTCCATTTATTTGCTCTTATTTTCACTTTACTTACTTGGGAAACACAGCATCTTTTCCCTCAGTTTACTTTCATTTTTTTACCAAACTTTCTCCTTGCTTTTCAATAATGTCCATAATGTTTCCTATCACAAGCATTTCTTAGCTGTTGCAATATGAGAAAAAAGTATATGTTCAGTAATGGAAGAAAAAGTATCATTTGACAGGTTGCACTGGTCTTGAAATTCGAGTCTCTTGCTCTTTTTAACCTGGTAGCAGCGATGGGCCAAATTTGTGGCTTCCCGTGTAGCAGCGACGGGCCAAATTTGTGGCTTCCTGTGTAGCAGCGACGGGCCAAATTTGTGTCATGAGAAACATGATCTCCGCTGCTACCAGGTTAAGCTTTGTTTTTACTTTTCTCTTCTTTTATATAAAGTGAGTTTCTCTCTCTCTTTATTTATTGTTACATTACACAGATCAAGTACATGAGTAACAGCAATCAAAGTGAACATTGGTTTCAATACTTTTGTTCTCATACTTGTTACAGTCCTGGGAGAATACTTGAGTAAAGAGCCTAAAGTGATGCAGGGGAGAGTATCAAAACAACTCTTCTTCTAAAATTGACCTCTCTTCTGGCCACTCATTCTGTTTAAACCCCAAAATAGATGATACATAATCTGATCACAAATGCTTGGATATATTGATTTTTCATTTTTTTCTCGCTGGGGGGACATTAAGAAACATGATCAAAAAAAGTTGGGAGCACTGCAAACCTGCCCATGGAGTCACCTTGAGCTGGTCGTACTGCAGCAGCTGACTCCACTCCCGCCGCTGCACGTAGTCAATCACTTCATCGCGGGTCAAGTTGATTCTGTAGTTGAAGTCGCCACACCAGAACACATAGTCGTGAGCCCACAGCGGGATGCCCTGGAGGGAAGCAGTGTATCATCATCATCATCATCATGGCACAGAGGGAGGATGGAAAAATGTATAATGAAGCCAATTTCTTCTTATTTTCATTCAAGGATCTTGTTTTCCTTTAAGGGGTTGGAAGCCAATGAATATATAAATAAAGTAAATAAATAAATAAAGGTGGATACCACATGTGGATGCTGGAAAGTTTACAAAAAAGCACAGACAGATAGTTTAACCCCTTGACTGCAGATTTCCTACAAGAAGACATCACCAAGCTCCAGGAATGGAACAAAAAGTGGCTGCTACAATTCAATGAAGGAAAATGTCAAGTCATGCACCTTGGGAGGGGATATCCAGCGTACCAATACCACATGGGTAACACTCCACTACCCACCACAGAGGCAGAGAAAGACATGGGAGTATATGTTACCAGGCTACCAGTGAAGGCAAAATCTGTGCCAATTGCAGCAGACGGGTTAAGAGAGGGTCTATGAGTACTCACGAGAGGAAAGATCATCTTCCTGGCGATGCTGTCATAGTCGTTGTTACGTTCGTTAACTTCTTTCTGCCCGGCGGCAAAATGGGAACACACAAAGGCCATGGAAGTGTTACGGACCACCATCCTGATGCCCACGCCGCCCTTGTTGCCTGAGGGAAAGGAAGAAGATAACAAACAACCGAGCACTAGCATCAAGTCTGTCAATTCTTCACCATATACAGTTGAATGTTAATTTAAACTGAATATAGGCAACCCCCATTCTGTGAACATTCATGCAGTGAAATTTGCTCAAATGAAGATTGTGTTTTACTGCCCATTGCTCACTTAATGAATGCCACAATTTGCTTTGATTAATTTTTTCCATGGTTAGTTCCGATAGGAGTCTGCTCTCAGTCAGCTGATGATTCTCACAACCACCCTCCTCTCTTTCCTACCGCCTCACAGTTTCTCCTCCACCATTGGTTTATTATTGGCAAGTTGCATGTTAAATTGTAGAATTAGTCATAAATTTAGGGCTAGGGAGACATTAATACGCAAATACTGATTCAGGTTGAGCACTTTGCCAGTGTCTGCAATATGAAAGTCCTATTCAATGTCTTCAAATGAAACGCAAAATCAACAACCTTAGTGTATGAAGCATGTGACAATGAATACACAAGTACTTATTAAAACAAAATTCATGCCATTAATAGTAGAGAGAAACATCTGAAATTCCAAGGCTTGCAGTCACAGCACTTAAGTAGTGGTGCTGCCAGTGGAACACTCCCACAACTGCCATTTTACCAAAGGCCACTTCCTCCAATAATTGTGTGTGAGCCTGCCACAGGATGGGAGAAGACAGAAAAGATAGGTCAAAACAGCACCCATGCACAGGGGCAGGAGTAAAGCTGTCAAGGTCAAGACAATATGGCTCACCTGTGGCGCCCTGCATGCCAGTCTTGACACTCTCCACGGAGACGTGCTTCACGTGGCCGGCGTGCCGCTCGTTGACAAACACAAACAGCGCCACTCCCACCAGCTGAGACCACGTCACCATCACAAACTTTTCATCCCGAGAAATGACCTGCAAGAGACAAGAGGACGCATAACCTAATATTACCAGCTGCACTGTTTTAATTGGTGACAAAGTTATTGTTGTAGGAAATTTCTGTATCAATTCTTGATTAAATAGTTTCTAATATCTAAATTAAAATAAACTGGCTTTACGCATCAAAATCTAATCACCACTAAAGATATATCATCTTTCCTTGCAGGAATTTTAGTCCATCTTTAACTGGTGAGCTGAACACCAAGGCACTGAGTGGAGCAGGGCTCTTTGCAACACAGGTTGGGATCCAGCATTGGGCTATTCATGATAAGACTACTATTTAGATCACTGCTTTTTTTACAAATCAATCAATAAATTCTAGACACTAGGAAGTACACAACACTTAGTACTGTCTAAAGGCTTGTAAATGAGCTGTGAGGTGAATGTTCAAATTATTAAATGATTGCAAAAAGAGAAGTTTGATGAACAAGCACAAGTCATCTCATTGTCTCAAAAAGTTACATAAAAAAGGAAAAAAAGAAAGTGTAATAAAAACATGAATATGGTATGTAAATGTGATGCATATTAACTTGATCACTCATTATGTGAAGTTTACAGTCGTTGGAAAGACTCAGACCGGAGCCACCGCTTAGAAAATACTAAAAAAAACAAGAATAGATAAAGATTTTATTTAGCCATCCAAAACTTCTGTACCATTTACCTTCTGAAGCTCTTTTCCCCAAGAGGCAGCATTCTCAGACCACTGTGTGTTCTGCACAATGTTTGTGGCATTCAAGTCTACAATTTCTTCAAAGCCTATGGCAAAGACATCAGGCACGCGGTCGTGGTGGGCTGCCTCCTCCTCTGGAGTGGTGTCCACCAAAGCTGTCAACAATACACTTTCAATTCCACTCCACAGCCTCAAACCCAACAACTTGCTTCAATTACTTTCATATGAGCATGTAGACTACAGCTCCAGGCAAAGGTCTGCTACAGGATTTGGGTAAGGCTACACACAAAGATACACATCATGACAAAGAGGCCTTGAGTCTCACAGCTCTGGAGGGTGTTCCTCTGGCAGTCCAGCAGCCAGTCATCAAGGGAGAGGTGCTTGTAGGCCAGGCTGCGGAAGTGCTTGCCACCGTTGACATTGTAGGTGCCCACAGCCACTCTGAAGGGCAGTGGAGTGGTGTACTGGTCACAGCGTTCACAAAGCTGCCGCAGCACACTGATGGGGGCTGAGGAAGACACAGTACACAGCATTGTTCATTGTACAGTACCTACATATTTATCTTTCTTTCCTTTTTATTTCATTGAGCAAAGAACCTGTATAAACATAATGTACTATTTCTCAGAGAATGTGTGTGTGCTATCATGCTTCTCAGGGTACTGTGTCACATAGATATAATGTCCAAAGCAGAGGCTATCACTGTATGTTAGTGGGTTCTTCCTCACTTAGAGAAGGCACAAGAGACTCACCATACAAGAATGCAGAGGGCAGCAGGGAGCGTGAGTGGACCGCCAGGTAGTTGTTGAGTAGATTCCCATGTAGCAGGATGTCAATGGCCTCCTGCTTGCTGCTGTCCAGGATGTTGTTTTGGAATGTCCGGGCGGCAGACCTCGCCCCATCAATCAGCTGTATAGAAAAAAAAGTTAAGAATTACAGGCATGGATACTAATTAGATAAATGAAGGTTAAAAATGGAAATAAGCAAAAACTGGTTGCCAAATAGTGTAGTGAATGAATGGAACAAAATAAGTACCTATGTAGTTAATGTAAATATAAAACTAAAAGAGTATGATGGTAGTTAGACTAATGGCTGGGGAGAAAACATGATGAATAACTGGTAGTGTAACTGGCTTCTTATGTATCCTTATATCCTATCACATCCTTGTTGATTTTAACCCCTTGACTGCGAATTTCTTACAAGAAGACATCACCAAGCTACAGGAATGGAACAAAAAGTGGCTACTACAATTCAATGAAGAAAAATGTAGTCATGCACCTTGGGAGGGGTAATCCAGCATGCCAATACCACATGGGAAACACTCCACTATCCACCACAGAGGCAGAGAAAGCCCTTGGGAGTTTATGTTACCAGGCTACCAGGGAAGGCCAAATCTGTGCCAATCGCAGCGGACGGATTAAAAGACTGGGATGAAAGAAATGTGTACGTGTTTTATATCTCTGTGTATCTGGCTAATATTATGTAGCCTTTAAGTGCCCTAGCATATGCATAAAACTGGCTAGTCCTGTTGCCAATATCCAACTACAATAGACTAATGTGAAAGAATATTACAGAGTGGAATGCAGGAGTGTCACACATACCTTTGAGCCTTGAAGTGCTCCGGTACCTGCGTAAATCTGGCTAATCCTGTTGCCATTATCCTTCCACATCTCCTCAAGCTTGCTGGTGAAGCGCTGGACGATCACGCCATTGTTTGAGACACCGAGGTACTCCAGCATCTTGTTCAGAGTGTCCAGGCCAAGATAGGTCTGGACTCTGTTGGTTCGGTCCAGGCAGTCGAGGCAGTTTGTTCTCATTGTCCCTCGCTGAAGCTGTTGTGTGGGACGGGATGGAAGGGTTGAGGTTGTTTTGCAGCTTCTTTGGTGAGGGGCAAGTTATTTTAGGGGCAGTAAGTAGTGGGCTTTTTTCTTTTATCATTATTATTATTATTTTTTTTTTTTTTAAGCCTTTGATCTGTCTCCTTTGCTGTAAAAAAAAAGTGTTGCTTTCATGGATGATTTACATTTGTGGGATATTGATACAGCTAACATCATTTTCTTTTCTTTACGGCAAAGGAAACAGCACAAGGGCAAAAAAGAAAAAAGAATAATGTAAAAAAGCATGGAAATCACTGCTCCTACAAAAAGAGTTAAGAGAAGTGGCCAAAAGAGAGGTCATGCCATTAGGGTTTAGAAAGTGATGGAGAAATGAAATGTCCTCAGTTGAAAATCCTATAAAGTCATTTTTCATGCACTTTAGTTTTGTAATAGAGATTAGGTGAACTTTTAGGAATATGTATACAGTGCAAAATGTAATATCATCATTATAAAATTGTTAAAAGAAAGATAGTAACTGATCTCCCCTCCAGCGCTACCTTCCCACCCATCAACCCACCGACTGCACTTGTCCCTTTCGTATAGTGAAGTATCCAAAGGTCTCTATTTCGTTCTTTATCCGTGGTTGCAGCTTCTTGGCCAGCGCATCGGGGCCGGCGCCGCGACACTCCTGGTGGAAGTCAAACACGATATGCGGCGAGTCCTTGCTCCATGGGCAGTTGAGGTGCTGGATCTAGAAAAGAAGTGAGGTCCATTGGTACATTTCCCTGAATATAATGGAAGTGGATATTAACAAAATAGATGATACATAAACTGATCATAAATGCTTTGATATATATTATGAAATGGTTTGTGTACTGGGTTAATTCTTCCTTTATCAGTTGTAGTGAAAATTACACAATGCCCTTCTATGCCAGAAAACAAAATATCTGCTTGGAGTGTGGGAGTTACGAAAGCCAAACACTGCCCTTCTGTACCCAAAACTGTAAGCTCTGATAGGAAATGAGCAAAAAAGAGCCACCTCATTGCCTGTCTCTGCCCAAACAAAGCTTATCATCACTATTATCAATGAGGTGCTGAATCTGGAAAAGAAGTGAGGTGCAACGGTAAATTCCACTGACTATAATAGATGTGGGTAATAATTCTTCCTTTACCAGTTGTAGGGAAAGTTACTTCTACGCCAAAAACAAAAGATCTGGGAGTAACAGAAGCCACACACTGCCCTTCTGTGCCCCAAACAAGCTTAACAAGAGCCACCACAATGCCTTTCTATGCCCAATACAAAAGATCATTATTATCATTATTAGCATTGAGATCCATAAGAGGACATCCACAGAAAATAAAGAATAAAGAGTCCCCTTGATGAGCAGCCACAGATATGAAAAAAATAAGAGTGACAGTAAAGGAGTAGAAAGTAAGAACAGAAAAGGGGGAACAAAAACAATGCCTAATGGGTTAACAGGTGGGTCTTTCAGGGTAGGATCACTTAGGAATAATGCGTTGCTCCTCTCCTGCCTCCGCCTCACCTGGAACAAGTGTGAGAGTGCCGCCTCGCCCTGGCTGCGCCCCGTCACGCCGGTGCCAAGCAGGTTCAACACCACTTGCCGGCCGTACCGCTCTCTTAGGAACCTCATGTGCTTCTGGAATGCCTTCACTGACACCTCGGGCTCCCGGGACATCCTGACCTTGTGTGACCCGACCTGGGGAGGGGAAGCCACGTTAGGGTATGCTTGCTAGTCTGTACACACCCTTGCAGTTAGTAGACATATTAGGAAAACGAAAAAGCTCTAGAAAAATATTTATTATATATATTAAAAAGAAGAGGAGGAAGAAGATGACGACTCCCAGTCCTCACGTTAAGGCCCGGCTGCTCCCAGAAGAGTGGCACAGTGCCGCGCGTCTGAATGTAGGAGAGCACCAGGTCGTCCATGGTGTCGATGTGAATGAGCTGTTCCGTCTCCACAAAGTTGGCCACGTGACCCCCATCGTTGACCCCTCGCACCATGAACCTATTAGGAGAGACAAGCTGTACTCTCTCTCTCTCTCTCTCTCTCTCTCTCTCTCACACACACACACACATACACACACACACCACCATAACTACCACCAGGAACACAATAGGACATAGTAAAAAATTGAGGAAGGGAAGATGCTTGAGACATAAAAATATATAGCTTCCAGCAAAGAAATATAGAGGTTTGGAACAGACTGAGTGAGGATGTAATATCGGCGAGGAGTGTGCAAAGCTTGCTTCCCCGTTCCTCTTTCACTCCCTAACTCACTCACTCATTAACTCTTGCCACTCATTCACTCACTAACTCCCACACTCACTTAATCTCTCGTACACTTATTCATTCACTTTCCCACTTACTCTCTCACTCCCTCCCTCACTCACT
This sequence comes from Eriocheir sinensis, assembly GCF_024679095.1. Lineage (NCBI taxonomy): Eukaryota > Metazoa > Arthropoda > Malacostraca > Decapoda > Varunidae > Eriocheir > Eriocheir sinensis. The sequence continues at coordinate 16,377,445 of NC_066534.1, forward strand.
CACCTCGTGCCAGCCCTCTCGCAGCTTAGCCTAGAGATGATGAGTATCTTGGGTGAGTGGTTGTTCATGTAGAGGGAAGAAAACTCCACGCTGCCACACATCACCTTGATAAGCCACTGGTCGCAGTCCACGCCAAACCGCTTTGGGTGGAGGTGCAGCATCCGGTTCCTGGAGTGGTGGTGGAGGTGGTGGTTATGTGGTGGTGATGATAGTGATGGTTGTGGTTGGAATGGTGTGGTAGTGGTGGTGGAGAAGGAGTGAAGTTGTGGTGGTAGGAATAGGGTGTTGTTGTTGTTGGTGGTGGTTTGTGGTAGTGGTGGTCAGTGGTAGTAGTAGTAGTAGTAGTAGTAGTAACAGAATGTAATAGTATCATAAGGTAAAACCACATGCTTTTACAAAATTATACTATGAAAATGAGTTAAAATATAGACATTATGTACTTGACTCACTCCCACACAAAAATACGAACACATGGGTGAGAAAACACACCCACACCCACCCATACCCTCACCCACAACTACAGCCCCCCACCTCTCCAAACACACAGACACAGATAGATACATACACCACCCACCAATCCCCCCTCCCACCCTCACACACACACACTGCCTCACCAAAAGAATCTATTGTCAGTGGTGGCTGCTGTGGTGTATCTTCGCTGGGCACACAGAGTAATGTCCAGGATCTCGCTGCTGGTTGACCCGGGCCCCAGAGTGCTGTAGTAGAAGCTCTCGTTGGACAGCAGCTTCTTGGTTTCCTTGATCCATGACTCCTCCTCCTGCATGGGCGATGGGGGGATGATGGTGGTTAAGGTGGTGATCATAGTGGTGTTAGACTGTTAGCATTAGAATCAGAGGTAGCACAAGTAATAGAGGATCAGTAGTGAGAGAACAGTTGGTAGTGGTAGTAGAATTAGTAATAGGAGTAGCAATTGTAGTAGTAGTAGTAGTAGTAGTAGTAATATGAGTAGCAATTGTAGTAGTGTTAGTAGTAGTAGTAGTGGTGGTAGAAGTAGTATATCTGTATTGCATAATTTTATCATCAAACTTGTACATCATTATAATTATTTCTACAACTTGGATGAGGAGGAGGGAGGAAAAGGAGGAGGATACAAGAAGGAGGAGGAAGAACAGAGGAACTAAAACAAGAACAACAAAAACAAGAGTAATGAGGAGTAGAAGAAAAAAACAAAGGAAAAAAAGAAAGAAAAAAAAAATAGGAGAATAAGAAGTAAAGGAGAAGAAGAACAAGGGCAGGAGGAACAAGAACAAGAGAAGTAAGAAGTAAGAGTAAACCAAAGAGGATGAAGAACAGGAGTAGGGGTAATAAGAGTAAAAGAAGAGAAAGAAAAAGAGGAAGAAAAAGTCGAAAAATAATAACGCAAACAACTTAAGGAGCCCATACCTGAGGCTTATAGTTGGGAGGCCTCATGGAGTGTAGAGAGATGATGTCGATGTCCTGAAGGCGGTAGATGGCGGTGCCCTGGGTGACGCATACACGCACACACTTCGTTGCCACCACCAGGTACAGCTGCGTGTTCTCCCCTGAGGATGCACACACACACGCACACACACACACACACACACACACGCACACACTGTTAGGTTTGATACGCATAGGGTGCTTGCCAATCTGTACGCACCATGCCATTTAGTACTCATGAAGAAAATTGCACTTTGGAATAAATTGTTACGCTGAGGTATGAATATTAAATACGGTAGGTGAAGAAAGCTTATCAATTTCCATATCCTAGTTTGATTTCATATCCAGGAGCACGATTCTAAGCTGGTGTATGAGAACTGAAGAGGTGAAAGTCCAGAATCCTTATCAACCCTCAGACGGCGGTGGAACTCTATAGAGACGGTCCAAAAATCAGTAGTCAGTTTTGTACGGCAGAAATATAACAACACTTCCAGACTGCGGTAGAATCCATATATAGACGATAGTTAAAACACCTCTTGTGCAGTGTAACTCTATTTATGCTACGGTTCTAAGCTCGGCAGTGACTATATAGAGATGATTCATTTTGGGGGAGCTACTCTTCAGATACTGCTGCTGTCTGAGGGTTAATCTTCATAAATTTGTTCACTTTTATATAATGGAGCAGTGCATAGTTTTCTTGCTTTTGAGTTTTGCATTCTTAACTGTAAAAAATAAATGTATAAATAAATAAATAAAAAATGTCTCAGCTTGGTTTTCCAGAGTATTGTTCTTCCAGACGAGTACCAAGTGGAATGCTGCGTATGAGTTGGCAAGCACATCCTACATATTCGCCATACACACACTCCCGTCTTCACCCAGGGATGCATGCCTTACGTCCCTACCATGCAGCCCTAGGACATGCTTCTTACTCCACTCATATTCACTTCCCATCCTGACCAAAACGCTGAAACAACCCTAACTCAACCTAGCTAACAGAATGATAATAACTACTCAACTGCCTCTGTTCTGCGCTGTTATTAAAATGCTAACAAGTCTACCTCAACCTTGCAAACTACACTTTATTACTACTTCACTGCGTATGTTCATCTGTGTTGTTCTTATAATACTACAAGAAGCCTAACTCAACCTAGCTAACTGAACATTACTAACCCCTAAACTGTTTCAAGCTCACCTATACTCTTACGAAAATGCTATTGGACCTAACTTGACCTAGCTAACTATATGGTATTAACTACTTCACTGCTTATGTTCATCTGTGTTGCTACTAAAATGCGCTAACGACCCAAACTCAACCTAGGTAACTATTCGGTATCTACAACTTCATTACTCATATTCATCTGTGTTGCTACTAAAATGTGCAAAAGACCCTAACTTAACCTAGCTAACTAAATGGTATCAACTACTTCACCGCCTATGTTCTTCTCCAAGGTGAACTCAACAGATTATATGACTGGGCGGATAAATGGCAGATGGAGTTCAATGTAGGGAAGTGCAGTATTCTGAGTGTAGGTAGGAACAACCCCTCACATAACTATTGCTTAAATGACACTCTCAGAAGTAGAGGGATTTAGGGTCTTAGTGAGCTCTGATCTCCGTCCAAGGGCACAATGCATTCAAGCTAGAAATCGAGCTAATAGGGTACTGGATTTATTTCAAGAGCGTAAGCAACAGAAGCCCCAAGTCTTCCTCAAACTATATTTAGCATTAGTTAGACCTCATCTTGACTATGGTTCAGTTCTGGTCACCCTACTATAGAATGGATATCAAAATGTTAGAATCGGTGCAGAGGAGGATGACTAAGATGATTCAGGGTTGAGAAACTTGCCATCGAGGAAAGACTCAAACAGTTAAACTTGCATTCTCTAGAAAGGAAGGTGCGTGGAGACATGATCGAGGTTTATAAATGGATGAAGGGCTTTAATAAGGGAGACATTCATAAGGTTTTGTTGGTAAGAGAACCGGGTTTAAACGGGATAAATTCAGATTCAACAGGGACATAGGCAAAAATTGGTTTACTAATAGGGTGGTGGATGAGTGGAATAGACAATTGTCACATTCAAAATAGACTAGATAAATTCATGGACAGCGATATTAGTCTTATGTTCTTATGTTCTTATCTGTGTTGCTACTAAAATACGCTAACGACCCTAACTTAACCTAGCTAACTATATGGTATTAACTACTTCACCGCCTATGTTCATCTGTGTTGCTACTAAAATACGCTAACGACCCTAACTTAACCTAGCTAACTATATGGTATTAACTACTTCACTGCTTATGTTCATCTGTGTTGCTACTAAAATACGCTAACGACCCTAACTTAACCTAGCTAACTATACGGTATTAACTACTTCACACTGCCAAAGTTTATCAGTGTTGTTACTAAAATGTAAGACCCTAACTGAAGCTAGCTAACTATATGGTATTAACTACTTCACACTGCCAAAGTTTATCAGTGTTGTTACTAAAATGCTAACGGACCTAACTAAACTGAGCTTACTATAAAACCTTAAACTACACTGCTTAGAATATGAGTAACTTGACAGGCTGGCTCATATTCCCTTCATTTCTTAGGTTATTGTTTCCTCATTTATCTTTCCTATTACATACCTACACTCCTCTATAACCTACATTCTTTTTCTCTCTCCCTTCATCTCTTTCCCTTTGATCATCTCTTAATATAAACTTCCTTTCTAATTTTATCCTCTTTCACCATCCTCTATCTGGAGTTGGTTAAGAGGAAAAAGATGGTGAGTAGAGGAAAGGGGAATACAGATGAATGGAAAGGTGAAAGAAGGAATGGTAGTCTAAAGAGAAATGAAAGGATGAGAGATGATAAATAACTATCACAAGGAATATTACCTGTGACAAATATCAATGTTTACCCTCCCGAGGTGCTGAGCCAAAAGCCACTGTCCACTCATCCCTCCAAAACCAATAGTGCCAGCCTCAGTAACCATTTAGAACGCATAATAATAAACAGCATATAGGAAAGAGATAAAAGTTAAGCCATTCATCTGATGCCAACCAATCCTAATGCACGGTATATTTTGGCTGACGTGGCCGAATAAGCTCATAAAAAAAATCCAACTCGCTGATAAGGAAGATTTAGGTTAACATTCTACGAGCCAAAAGACAAAATGCTGAAGAAGTTGATGAGGCCAAACTGTATGTAGCCACTAACTATACCCAGGACTATGGAGCGCAAAGAATACATAAAAGGTAGGGCCGAAAACGGAAATAAGAATACTTCAACTGACCGATGGAAAAGACACGGTAAGTTTCTACAGTACGACAGAATGATGCTGGACTTCAAGGGCATCAGAGGGATAATTCAAACTCTATGAGAGATATGAGGAATACAAGAAGAGTGGACGATAGAATAAAATAGTGGTACTGAGGGACAGGCGGTACAGATACAATAAGTTACTATGGCACAACGGGATGATGCTGGACTTAAGGGCATCAGAGGGATAATTCAAACTCTATGAGGGACACGAAGGATAAGGGAAGAGTGGGGTATAGAATGAGGTGGTGGTTTCAAGGGACTGATAGTGATGATGCAGATATGACAAGTTACTGTGGCACGAAGGGGTTGATGCTGGACTTGAAGGGGTTCAGAGGGATAATTTAAACTCTATGAGGGAAACTATGAATAAGGGAAGAGTGAGGGACAGAATTAGATAGTGGTTTTCAGGGATTTAACAACAGAGATACAAGTTACTACAATACAAGGGCTGGACATTAAAGGGCTTCAGAGGGGTTGATGCTGGACTTGAAGGGGTTCAGAGGGATAATTCAAACTCTATGAGGGACACTGAATAAGGGAAGAGTGAGGGACAGAATTAGATAGTGGTTTTCAGGGACTTAACAACAGAGATACAAGTTACTACAATACAAGGGCTGGACATTAAAGGGCTTCAGACGGGTTGATGCTGGACTTAAAGGGCGTCAGAGGGATGATTTAAACTCTATCAGGGACACTATGAAGAAGGGAAGAGTGAGGGACAGAATAAGATAGTGGTTTTCAGGGACTTAATGGTAGAGATACAACAAGTTACTACAATACAAGGGCTGGACATTAAAGGTCTTCAGAGGGATAATCCAAAGACTATGAGGGAAACAAAGAATAAAGAAAAAGTAGGGGACAAAATAGGATAGCGATGGTTCAAGGCACTGACATTATAGATACAATAAATATCTATGGTACAATACGACATGTCTCTGTATACACACCGAACTATAGGGGTAATGAATAATATAGTAGGAGTGACGACAATGAAAATAAGTGATGCTTCAATAGACCAACAATGGAGATAATAGGCTGGTTGCTACAGTGCAATAGGATAGACCTCCATAAACATATCAAACAGTGTCTTAATCTTTACCTTCCCACGAAATCCCTGTAAGCATTAAAGAGAAGAGACACATGAACACAGATCACTCACTCTCCATGACAGATATGAATGTTCACGTTATTTCAGCGGTAATGAAAAAAAGAAACATCTATTGCATTCAAAGGTGCAAGCTTGGCCTCCCCTACAACTGCCTGTCTCTGCCCATAGCTCTTCCTTCTCTATTCCTGCCTTCCTACTCAGCTGCCTATGCCCGTACATGAAAACAAGACTTGCTAACGAGAAAAAACTTAGTGAAGCCAAAGTTCTCTTAAAATTCACACACATGACATTGGTATATATTGAGTTAGTTCCAAAATGTCAGAGCACAGCCAAAAGATCTGAAATTCACGTAGAAGTAACTACACAATTGCTAGTATAAAAAGCCCGAGTAAGATGGATTTGGAAACATTACATGCCTTTCAACATGTAAAAAAACTGAGTGCTACTTTTAAGGATGACTCAGTAAAAAAACTGAGTGCTACTTTTAAGGATGACTCATATAAAATTTTCTCTCTATACTATCCATTCACAGAAAACCTCACACCAAACATCAATGTTCTTCAAAGTTTAAGCACTGGAACCTAATTTCTTCTTATGCATTAATACAGACAAATTGCAAGCCTTTTAGACAATGTGGTATCTGGTCTATATATCCCTCAAGCTACTGGGATGGAGTACTTAGATAGTGCGCTGAGTCTTGCAACCCACGGCAAAGACGGGATCCAGTGCTACTTTTAAGAACTCTGATCCAGGTCGTGAAGTTGGCATTCTAGGATTTGTAAGTCAGTATCACAATCCCTGGCTACTGGCTATGATAAAAACAGTGACAGCACAGTCCATTGCCTTCCTCTAAGCTGCCCCCACACACAACAACACCCACTCCTGAGATTATGCAGAGAAAGAAATACTGATAGATAGACAGACAGATAGATAGAGAAAAAAAAGACAGAAAAGAGGAAAGGAATGAGAAAAAGTAAAAGAAAAAATGAAAAAATGAGAAAAGAAAGAAGAAAAAAAGATGATAGAAGAAAGAAAAGAAAGAGAAGAAAAAGAGAAAAATCAAATGCAAGAAGAGAAAAAGACACAAAAAAGAGAATAGGCAGGAGAGAAAAAGAGGACGATAAAGAGAAAAAGCAAAAGGAGAGAAAGAGAAACAGAAAAAGGAAAAATAGAGGAGTCTTCCAACATTCACTCCCATGCTGTCAACAACGAGGATAGAAAAACACCTAACATGCCTCTACTCCACACCTGACTAGCCCCCACTCCACTTAACTAGCCCCCCACTCCACTTTACTAGCCCCCACCCACTTAACTATCCCCCACTCCACTAACTAGCCCTCACTCTACACTTAACTAGCCCCCACTCCACACTTAACTAGCCCCCACTCCACACTTAACTAGCCCCACCTTACACACTTAAATAGCCCTCACTACACTTAACTAGCCCCCCACTCCACTTAACTAGCCCCCACTCCACTTAACTAGCCCCCCACTCCATTTAACTGGCCCCCACTCCACTTAACTAGCCCCATCTTACACACTTAAATAGCCCTCACTCCACTTAAATAGCTCCCACTCCATTTAACTAGTCCCCACTCCACTTAACTAGCCCCCATTCCACTTAACTAGCCCCAACTCCACTCAATTAGCCCCCCACTCCACTTACCTAGCCCCCACTCCACTTACCTAGCCCCCACTCCCCTTAGCTAGCCCCCACTCTGCTCAATTAGCCCCAACTCCACTTAACTAGTCCCAACTTCACTTAGCTAGCCCCCCACTCCACTTAACTAGCCCCCACTCCACTCAACTAGCCCCCACTCCACTAAACTAGCTCCCACTCCACTCTACTAGCCCCTACTCCACTCCACTAGCCCCCACTCCACTAAACTAGCCCCTACTCCATGCCTAACTAGCCCCACTCCCTTTAACTAGCCCCTTCATACTTAACTAGAGGCATTCAGAGAGCACAGACTTTCCTTTACCTCATTTCTTTCAGTCATTCTTTATCCAATTTTATCAGAAAGGGGCCACACCACCTCCAGGGAAGCACTCATGGTCCTCCTCTAGCCCTCTATGCAAAGGTTAAGTTTCGCATATGGCACTTCACTAATTCCATATCAACTCACTCACTCCATATGGCCTCCCCAAGTCATTCATTCAACACTAAGTCATTCATTCAGTCCATTTTTTTTCATTAATCTGCAAAATTGAATCACTTGAGAGATTCAATTATAGATTTTCTCATATCAGTTCGGTGTAGATATCAATGCATTCTTGCCTATTGCTGCTTACAGACAGACACAGATAAAGCACACCAAAAGCATAACTTTCTCACAAAGGTAACTAGCTCCCAATTTATGCCTAAAGGACCCTCACTGCACACCTAACTACATCATATTCCAAACGTTCTCCAGCTCCCATTTCACCGGACGCTCAAAATCCACTCTACACCCTACTTCACACATGACACTCACTACACCCAACTCACACAAAACATGCAACTTTTAGCCTTCCAGCCCTTCAGCAGCCCACATCACACAGTCTTAAGTCTTCTCAAGCCCAGCCCCATAGCTTCTCAATAGCCCTAATTGCCCTCACTACTTTCACAGCTTTTTGGTACCTAAATCACCTCTTGCCTCAGTTCTATAGCCCCTTAAAACTAGTCCTACAGCCCTTGACTATAAAACCTAGCTTGCTAAACAACCCTTAAATATCCTGTAACTAGTTCCACAACCCTCCTTAACCACAGCCCCACTGCCACTGCCACATCACAGCTTTCATATTCCACCTAACTCTAGCCCCACAGGCCTCTCCCAGTCTCACAGCCCATCATCGCCTGGCTACTTACATGAGTATTCAACAGGGGGGTCCAAGATTGGAAACACGATGGCTACCAAAAGAGGACCAAGTGTCACAAACTTGGATGTGATGCTAAAATGTACTATGCTACTGTGTGTGTGTGTGTGTGTGTGTGTGTGTGTGTGTGTGTGTGTTTGTGTATGTGTGTGTAATTCACCACAGCCTGATCACAAGCTGGACTCCTCATCACCAGCAAGTACCCTCTAGACCTGAGCAAGCTCATAATAGTTGATCTCTGGGTACTGTTGGGACCTTCACACACCACCCACCTCATCCCTATTGCTCGAGGGGGGACAGTATCCGCTCCTTGTCAGTGGAAAAATCCTAGCCTGAGTAGGGCTCGAACCTATGCCAGTCAGGCCAGAGCCAGGAAAAGCAGAGCTTTAACCACTGAGCTACTGGAGCAGTGTACTGGAGTGGAAGTGTGTGTGCGTGTGCATGTGTGTGTGTGTGTCTGTGTGTATGTGTTTGTGTGCACCAAGTCTCATTCCTTGTTGTGTATGCCGCCAACCTTTGCCATATGACTGTTTAAGAAACATTCACAAGTCGAGTTTCAATTTGTATGTTATGAGGTTATTTTAGTCTGCTTTGCCTCGTGTTTATTCGGTGTTCAGGTTTAGGATTTTAATGGTGACACAAAAATCAAAGGACAGTAAATATCATGCAAACAGAACTTGAGTGTCGTTGTGGACTAATGGCTGCTCTAACGTGTGAGAACTCTGCAGCAAACCCATGAGTATCAGCTTAACTTACATAACGTTGATAATTTCAAAATTTGAGCAAGAATTACTCATAACATTCAATATATTCAAATAGATGTACTTAGATAAAACACTAAAGCACACCACATATAAGTTCCTGCCTATTATGCTGACGTGATGCTCATATTTTTGCCGTTTTTATGAAAAAAATATTGACTGACTGTGATAAAGGTCCACACACACACACACACACACACACACAAAAAAAAAAAAAAAAAAGATAAAAGAAAAAAGGCAAATCTACAAACTTTTTAGAATATGTTCCCTAAAGGTAAAATTTATGTGGTTGTCTAAATGTCTGTCAGCCTGAGTAACACAATGTACTTGTTTGCTACGAGTACCACCCCAGTGTACTCTACCAAGGTTTGTCACATAATGGATAATGCCTTAAAATATACAGCATAAACTTGGTGCACATTATTAAGTGGATAAAGAAACTGTTCTTCACTCCTTAACTCATACTCTAAATATCTGATAACGTGAACAGGTAACAGAACCTTCCTGTCCCATAACTTTGAGATGAAGAAATGATGGCAAAGCAAAATTTATTAAGGTGGGATAAATTATTTCATTTTGTTATTCCTCAGAAGACAAATAAAATGTAAGGCTCCTTATGTTCCTTTTTTTGAGGTGATACAACTTGCAGGAAAAAATATAAGAGTCTAGACTGTTCCCTGTGCTTCTATTAAACATGGGAAGAAAGGCAGAAAAATGCAGCCACTTGTGCCATATTTCTGTTAGAATCTGGAAACATGGAAAGCACACTAAGGCACAAAGTACATCAAAGACAATGACTTGTTTAAAACCATAAAAAGTTCAGTCACTGCACTTGTGGGAATAAAAGAGGTGAAATAAATTTGCCAAAACACCCTCACCATAGGCCTAACTCTAGCACATACACCTGTTGACAAAGACTTAAACTGTAGCTTAGGCTAGATACATGAGGTCACCGGAGGTACTTACGGGGGCAGACCTGCAGCACCCCGAGGCACCCATATGCATCCAGCAGCCGGCCATAGTGGTCACTCCGCACTGCATCTGTCTCGGGCTGAGCTGCAGCAACAGAGAGAGAGTTCACTGACTGGCAGAGTTAGTAGGTTCAATGGACAAGATAAAATATATTCAAGTGCAGAATTTTCTACTTTCAGCTTACATTGCAGTCTCTAAAGACACCAAGGATTATCCTTTGAAATATGTACAATGCAGGAATAAAAAAACTGGAAACCTGAATGAAGTCACTGGAAAATAGCTACAATAACACTTGCATGAATCTACCTCAGAAATTACTGTTGTGACTGCCAGGATGAATTGGTTGGCCTGCACTGACCCAGATCGGGTGTCTGGAGCCCCGGATCTCCCTAAATTAATAGTACCTCACCCCTAACTGATAGCAACCTTTCCCTACTATGATTGTAACCTATCCCTACTATGATCATAACCTATCCCCAATATAATAGTAACCTACTGCTGCTAAGGATAGTGGCCTATCACTGTGAAGGACAATAATACTGAATTGCTGCTTAAACCTCAATAGTTATGATAGAGATTGGATAGAGAGATGTAAACTCTTCTGCCATGGCCATCCCCTGGTGGGAGCTCCTAGGAGAAGGCATCAAAGATGAATGAATGAATGAATGCTGCTTAAAAAGAGCACTTGCAAAAATCACTCCAGTACTTTTTTTACAATTTCCACATGAAAAAGAAGCATATTTAGAAAGCAAACATTTGTGCCAGACTCTCTCTCTGTTTGTGGGGGTCCTCATAGAATTTCCATGAACATTTAAAATAGGTACCATATTTGCTGGTGTTGAAGACACTTTTTTCCTCTCAAACTAAGATAAAAACTGGGGGTGCATTTTAGATGCTGAATGTTAAAATTATCGGTTACTTTAGCTAACTACTTTGGTTCGGTTGTGTTAGTTTAAGTATATTGGACATGAGGTGTGGGCTATCGAAAATTACGCAGCGCGAGACGGATTTGGGCGGTGGTGGTGAGGGGGTTCCACTACGGTGACTAGCCTATCCAATGACACGCCTGACACTCGTCAACAGACTGGCTGCAGCGGGTGGTAAGTTATGTTATAATAGCAGAGAGAGTATACATTAGGGACTTTCCTTACTTTCGAGACCAGGGAATTTTTCCTATTTTAAGGATTTTGGGGAATATTCACGAAAGTGTAACCTACTAATTTTGAGATGCTGACTGTTTATTTCTGGACAAAATATGATGCAGTTTATCATGGAGGCAGTATTTTCCTCCGGAAATCACTAAATGATTGACTTTTCAATGCCTTTTGAGGATCTGCCGCCGCAGCCACAAAATAGCTCGCAGAGAGGTTCAACTTGAACACCCGTGGGAAATCGAGGGTTTTGGGTGGGGGAGCATATATAAACTACTCCAACCGAACTTTACATAACCTCTTAACCATGGGGGGCTGCGCCCTCCCTGGACCCCCCCCCCCCAATGTATCTACTACTTATTTCTGCGAGGAGGTATTTTTCGCAAAACCAGCTGGACCGCCACTGCGGTCGCTGCCAGAGGAGGCTACGCTTTCGTGAGTATTATCTGGGATTATTTTAGTAAAATTTTTGAAGCCCATTTCTCAGTGATTTTGCTGCACCCCCCCGCCCCCAATAAAAAAAGTTCCCCGCAGGTCGCCAGGCTTGTTTAGGGGTGGGGGGTGGGTGGGCTGGAGTGGTGGAGGGAGAGAAGAAGTAGTTGTTTTGTAGTTTTACCAAATTATCAAGCAATTCGGGTGCCTTGACGCGCTTGCCTTCCTGCTTATCTTGACGGGTGATAAGAGTCAAGACGAGGGACTCCTGAGTAACCCCTGGCAGCTGAGGCAATACATTATAATGGCTTCCTTTGGCGGCTAGTCTGTTGGTGTGCGTCCTACACTGTGTCAAGGGCTGCTGAGGTCTGTGTCAAGGGCTCCTGAGGTCTGTGTCAAGGGCTGCTGAGGTCTGTGTCAAGGGCTGCCGTCCCCCTGCCCAGTGTGGTGCCGTGGCGCCCCCCGCACACTCACAGAGGGTGGCGACGGTCCCTGCCTGGAATAGTAGACTGCTCTTGGTCTTCTTGTTCTCCAGCAGCACCGCAAAGTCAGCGTTGGGGTCTGTCTTCTGGTAGAGGCGGAGGCCCAGGGTCGCCATGGTCCCGCCGCGTCTGAGCCACTGGCGGCCTCGGCTTCGGCGCGACACCCTTCACGCCCACTATCTACACCTTTTATTTCCTCTGATAGCCTCTTATCTCTTTTCTTTTCCTCCTAGTGTGAGCCTTTTATCATCTCCAACGTGGCTCTTTCATTCCAGTGTGATCCAGTTTCTTGAGGTCCTTTTCCAGTGTGATCTCCCACGTATAGGCCTATTATTTCCACTGGTAGCCTCTTATCTCCTTTCTTTTCCTCCTAGTGTGAGCCTTTTATCATCCCCAACGTGGCTCTTTTATTCCAGTGTGATCCAGTCTATTGAGGTCCTTGTCCAGTGTGATCTATGGGCGTGAATGTGAACTATCTATACCTTAACTCCCACGTAATCGTTTTATTTCCACTGATATCCTCTTATCCCTTTTCTTCCTAGTGTAAGCCTTTTATCATCTCCAGTGTGGCCCTTTTATTCCAGTGTGATCCAGTCCCGTGAGGTCCTTCCATGGGCGTGAATGTGAATGCTGTGAAGTGAATTACGAACATTTGTCCGGTTTTAGGATATTCATTTACATTTAAAAGTTTTTTCTTATATAGTTGTTGAGTTATAAAGAGTATAGGCTCTCTTGCAGGTTGTTTAAATTCGAAATAAGCCTGTATAGTTATTTCCGCCAGGCACTGAATAAGGCAATTTTGGGATAGTCTATTGTAATGCGTATTGTGTTTTTTGTGGTTGAGAAGTTGATTGATTGATTGATTGATAGTTTATTGTTGCAGGTAAACAACAAGGGAGAAGTTAACAGAGGTGAGTGTATCCTTGCAGGGGAGTCAAGGATCATATATTCTTCAACCTTCCAGCTCCCAAGCATACACATACATATTTGACAAGGCTTTCATAGGAGTTTAAGGCATTTCTGGGGGTAGTTTTATCACCCTTCTGGTAGTCTGACCCTTCTTCTGTACCATGAACCTAAAAAAAGACATCCATTAGAACTCGACTGATCTCTTTTTTGGACTTTGGAAATAGTTCACATGAGGGGTGGAGGCGCCTGAGAGCTCCTAGCCAAGCCACGTGGACGCGTTCGGACGGGGCGCGCGGCTGCGTGTTGACAGACGGTGGTTCGATCTGGCGGTGTAGGAATCACGTCGCAGGCGCAAAATAGCTCGCAGAGAAGGTCGAACGCGCATATTTATTCTATATTTCACTCACCTCTATCGTTTACTTTCCCTGTTTCGGCTCTATTACATGGCACAAACATCAGAGCAACACTTTTAATCAAGAGAGGGCTTTAAAACAAACGAGTAGAGCAGATTTTAGAAAGATTTACCACCCCCGTTGATGTTCACTCCTTCCTTGCTTGTTTGGTCTGTTGGTCTGGTGTGTGTGGGAATAAAAATCATTGCAGAGATCACAAGTGGGGGAAACTAGGAAAAAAAACAGGCAAATTAATATGTTTTCCTGCTGTGTATTCCCCAGTTCGCATGCGCGGTGTTCATCAGTGACTTATTTCTGCGAGGAGGTATTTCTCGCAACACCGGACGGGGCAGCAGCTGATTGTGCGCTCCCAACGGTACTGATCTCGAGGGACTGGAGGATATTTATTGTCAAAGTACAGTAATTTACCGTCGAGGACAACACATGGAACAATATATGCAGACTTAATTCCCACGCGATCCTTTGTATTTCCAGAGTTTTCCTTTTTTGTTTTTTTCCTGGTGTGATCTTGCTTTCAACGTGGTTCTTTTATTTCCAGTGTGATCTTCGTATTTCCAATGTAGGCCTTTTATTTCAGTGTGATCCTATTCTTATTTCCGATGTGGTTCTTTTCTTTCCAGTGTGATCTTCGTATTTGCAATGTATAGGCCTTATATTTCCAGTGTGATCACCTTGTCCGTAGTATCTATGTTTATTTTTTTTCAGTGTGATCCTCTTCTTATGCCCAATGTAGGCCCTTTTCAGTGTGATCTTCATATTTGTTCCTCCAGATTATAGATTACAGAACCCTCCCCACAGCTAAGACCGCCATGTCCAACGAGGGATATCTCCGTGAATCAAAGCCAGCAGACTGCGAGCGATCAATGGTACTTCACTTCCTTTGGCTTCTTTCACATCAACTACCGTCATACAGAAATTGATTACATGTATGAACATATAAAATAAAATGGTGGTGGCGTTATCCATATCTGCTAATAACTGAAGTAAATACGTACGAGATCAAGCGGTAAGGGTGAGCTGACCACCCAGCCAGCAAAAAATGGGGGCCCCAGGTGGGCAACATATGGGAAAATGAGGGCAATAATATGGGTCCCCAATTGGGCAATCTTAGTGGGCCCCGGATAGGCAAATATGGGCCCCACGTTTGCCCACACGGACCTCACATGGGGGATGCACCAGGGAATTTGTGTGGGGTCCAAGTGGGCAGAGTGGGCCCCATGTGGTAACCATATGGGCATGCATGGGCAACATTCCTATAGATGCACAGGATGAGTTCCTGCTGCCCACAGATCCCTTGTTGGAACTCAAATGACATCCCTATGTACATCAGTTTGCCTTTTGTTGAAACCAAGAAATTACTTTCAACAAAAGGCAATTGATGCATACACATGGATGTCATTTGAGCTCCAACAAGGGATCTGTGGGCAGCAGGAACTATCTTCTTTACATCCTGTTGGCTTAAGTACAGTACCCATGCTAATCAACCCGAGGCAAATTTATCAGACAGATGTGCCAACAATACAAAATTCACTGCATGAGAGCACAGTAAGAAAGCCCGGTCTTGGCAATGACCTTTCTCAGGGGCTCTGGGGTGTTCGGCCAGGCAGCCTAGTGTAGCGGGGTGGCGTGTCGCTACATCCCTTTTTGACGACCACAATGGTTATGATGGTAGGTGGAAGCGTGGTAGTCTTCTACATTCCCGAGCACTGGTCCCGGATGGTAAGGCCTCAGGACAAGTGAACACTCGTTCCGAGGTTTGTGACCAGAAGGGCGTTACTTGTGTGATCAATTATGGAAGGTGGGAGGATTTCCGTGTGAACCACTTGAGACAGCGTTAAGAAACTGGATGGTGATAATGTACTGTAGTGCGGCGACGGCCTGATGAACGAGCCTCCCATAACCCACTTAACCAGTGGGGTACCTCTTTGGCCGACTCGGTAAGGAGTGGCTGTCCCGTCACGCTGGTCGCGGGTTCAATCCCAGGCAGCCGGGGAATACCCTCACTTTGTCTTGATTAATTTCTCGTGTTAATTCGATACACACAGAGGCCGTATTGAGAAATAGGAAGGATAGAAACTAAGCTCGTCGGGGCATTACAGTACTATGGGGGGGGATGTGTGAAAGGGTTCAGTAATCAGTAATCTCAAATGAGCAGCAAAACAGGCTCCAAATGATAACACTCACAGTAAGGTTGTATATAAATATGTATTTAGTTCCATTTTTCAAAGGTTAGAGGAGTACTAAAAAAAAAAGAAGGACTGACAGGCTGTATGCCTCTAATCTAACTAGCTACCGGCACAAGGGAGATCTGGCGAATACACAATGCTTAGCTCTGGTTGCTGGAGGAGGAAAAGCAGGAGCTGGCGTGAGCGTCGGGCTCGGCAGGGGACGTCCACGATGGGAAAGGGGCGGTCCTGGTGATGGACCGACGGGCGCCGCTTGATGTGGAGAGCGAGCAGCTCGGGTGGTGTGAAGAGGCGGGCGCTCGTAGTGATGTAGGGAGCAGCTTGGGGCAGTGGTATATCGGCCACCAGGGCAGTGGTAGGACGGCCACTCGGGCAGTCGAGGGGCAGGTAACCCCGCCATACAAGTTCCCAACCTGTAGTAGTCTCACAGCAGGCCGTGGGTGGTTCTTCGGGGGGGCTGAGTGGAGAGATTGACGCCTCTCACTCAACTCTCTGCCTTTCTTGCTTACTGCTGCTCGTCTCTTGACTAGCCCGCCTCACACAGCAGGCAGTGGGTGGTGTGTGAGTCGGGGGCTGAGTGGAGAGATGGACAGTTGGACACCTCTCAGACCAGCCCACTTCCCTGTGTTTTCTCGCTGCCGCTCCTTGCTGTAGGGGTGTTCGTCTCCTCACGTCTGCCAAGCTTGTCTCTTGCTGCAGTGGTGCTTGTCTCCTCACTGACCCGTGGGTCTCCTTGCCCTCTCCTTCTCGCCTCTGCTCCTCGCTAAGCTCCTCCCCCTTCTTCACGTGACTCCCTCTCGGCATTACAATCAAACCCTACCTATCTAACTAACTAGTTATTGGTTTCTTGGGGGGGAGGGGTTCGAGGCTTTGAGATGAGGGATTTCAGCAACTCTCGTTCATATATTCGCTCATTCGCTTGCCGTGTTATCTTCTCATAACCTTTTACGCACTTACATTCCTTAGCCACCCATTCACTCCCTCACTCATTCACTTTCACTCATTCACGCTCCCACTCGCTCACACTTACTCACTCTGTCACTCACTGACTTACTCACATTCTCTCGTTCATTCACGCACTCGCTTACACTTACTCACTCTGTTACTCACTGACTTGCATACCCTCTCGCTCACTCACATTCGGACCGTTACACTAGGAATCACCAACAACCCGAGGCAAAAAATATGAACACGTACTTAAAACTAATTCCTGGTTTATTGCTTTTTGAAAACTACAAAAACATTATTTTTCATCCTTCTGGAAACAATGCACTGGTTTCATAGGCCATGAATAGCCAGACAACCAACTAATTCTGAACATGGGCTTGTTGCAAAATAATAAATGAAAATACTCAATGCAATAAAATCAACACATATGAATAACAGCAGAATATGATTTGTACCTGTCTACTACTTCTGTGCAGATACATAAATTGCTTCTCCTAAGAGCATGAAGGCCCAGCTGTCTCAGGGTCATGCCACTTAAATGTGGTTAATACAAAAACATAACAGGGGTAGGTGGGTGTGCAAGTGCTATATAAAACAGCCCATACTGCAAAACTGAAACAACTTCAAATAATGTCCTCATGAAGAAATACTCTGATTATTGCAATTTGGATTACCAGTAGTCATTATATACACTCGACCCTCGATTCAATGGACCCGGTTTTAATGGATACATCAACCAACAGACAAAATTTGGAGCACAGAAATCAGTCCAAACATCCCTCCTCCAATCCATTTCCCTCCCTCTACCCAAGACAGCCTCAATGCAGCCCATCCTTCCTGTCTCTCACCATCTTCCATTCAGACTTCCCTCTCCCCCATCCCCCCTCCTACCCACCTACCAGGGCGAGGATGGCGTCGGCGTGCAGCTCACGTATCCTGCCGGCACTGAAGGAGGCGGTGAGCGTCAGGCCCGCCGGTGAGTACTGTGCCTCCACCCGTCCAGCTCCACCGCGGCGCCCTCACCCAGAAACTCGCCCACTTCTTCCACTGTTGGCGGGGTGTAGGAGAGAGGTAGAAAGATTATAGTTGATGAATAGAGAAAATACAGCAGAGTGATTAATACTGAATAAGGTAACTAACAAACAACAAATTAACTGACTAAATGACCAACTTACTAACCGCTTAGCTTGAAATATGCAAAGCAATTAAGAATAAATATTACAAGAAATGATGGATTAATTAATGCATTTAGTACTGCTACCTCTACCACGTTAATTACTACTACTACTACTACTATTACTACTACTATTACTACTACTACTACTACTACTACTACTACTAATGATTGATTGATTGATAGTTTATTGTTGCATGTAAAACAACAAAGGAGAAGGGAGGAGCATGCCATCCCAACCCCCAGGCAGTACAGAGTGTGATTATACAACTAAGGATACATGTGTAAGTAGCACCAGGAAACTAAAAAGATACAATGGTAGGGGACAAGTGCTAAAAAAAATTAATAAATAAAATAAAGGCCTTGATTTAGTCACGGGAGCAGACATAAGGGACTGTACATATGGACTACAATCTAGGGGCAAATGCAGGATACTCACTAAGCACAGCTGAAAGAACATTATTGTTAATGAACAGCCCATCAGCCCAGGCAGGGCCCAGTGGCCCTGTGGGCGGTAGCCAATAATAATAATAATAATAATAATAATAATAATAATAATAATAATAATAATAATAATAATGCTACTGCTTCTGCTGCTGCTATTACTTCAACATGATTATTACCTACTGTTCATTACTTTACATTAGCGTCTTTATACATTTAACCCTACAATCCCCCCCCCCAAAAAAAAATAAAAAAAAATAAAGGAGGATGGGGAAGCAAAGATCGTCAACAATACATGAGTCTAGCCTGCAGTGCCTGCCGTTCATGTCTCATAGTGGTCATCGTGGTCTCCGCAGCCTACCTTATCGAAGGAGAAGGCGAAGGTTTTTTGGTGCCACTGCAGGAGGGAGACGCCCCACTCCCCGCACCACCATGCCGCCCCAGGCCCACCCATCACCAGGTAGGGGAGAGCCGGTATGATTCGGACAGTGGGATGGTCCGGCCATCGCACTTATGCTAAAGTGTGTGGGACTGAGTGCCGCGAGATTTTGTGTGAATGTGAAATGCCAGAATTTTCCTCTTTGCAACACTCACACACGGCCACTGCGTGTAACGAAACACACGAGAAATTAATCCAGACAAGGAAAGGTTTGCCGGCGCCGGGGATCGAACCCGCGACCAGCGTAACGGGAGAGCCACTCCTTTACCAGTCGGCCAAAGAGGTACCCCCCTGGCTCAGTGGGTTATGGGAGGCTCGCCCATCAGGCAAGTCGTGTCACTACAAATGTGCAAAACTTTGTTGCCTTGGCCCACAAAGGGATAACCACGCCCTCAGAGCTGTTATTTTCGATGCAAGTCCTAATTTATGTTTTTTTGCATCTCGTATGTAACATTTTCAGGGTGTATCGTAAGCTCTCGCTTCAAAAACGTGCCAATTAGCGAGATGTAAATTATTTCGGTGACGCAGCGATGCTCGGCGAAGGTGTTGCCGTATAACACGATCACCACCGAGGCTCTCGTGCTGGAAAAGGAGTGTGACCACACATTTTTAATTTGGTTGATTAATATTCAGATATTATGCTTGTGAGAAGAGAAGGAAGCCATAATACCAAAAATTTTGAGATGTTTCTTGTAGTTCTCCTTTTATTTTTTCCCCTCTAAATATTGAGAGGATACTTTGTCCTTATATAAATGTTTTGTAGAAGATATAATCTTGTTTATTAGCCAATCAAACTTAAGTTATATTAATATTATGGCGAGTATTATGAGTGTCCGTACCATACCCCACCTCCCTGGCCGAACCATCACCACGGGCGGGGATGATTCGGACGATTTAGAAACTTGTCTTTCACCACCTACATCTGAAAACTGGAAATAGCTACGAGTGTCATATTAGCAGCCGAAAGAGCCAAAGGATGGAGGAACATTTTGAGATCAACAAAATTACACTACTACTTAAACTTCTTTTTCTAAAAATATTTTTCTAAAAAGTGTCTGAATCATACCGGCTCTCCCCTACTCCCACCCACTCCAGTCCGGCCTGAACCGAAACACCTCTGCAATGAGATGGGAGAGATAACACTGCAATGGCATCCCCCGGCAATAGTTGATACATTGTGACCTTATTTGTGATGTGTCGTGTCCTGCCAGTGACCCTTTGTGGTTTACCTTTCTTGCCCCAACATTCCTGATTGTGATTGGTTACTTATAATTCGTTCTTATGTTTTTCTTAGTCGGCACATTGTACCTCCCCGCAGCTCATTTTTTTTTATCCTCATTTAGAGAATCTGGAGTTCAGGTGGTCTTTAGGACAGCATGTGGGTAGTCAGCTTGATTGCTTGATTGATAGTATATTGTTGCAAGTAAACAACAAAGGAGAAGGGAGGAGCATGCCATCCCAACCCCCAGGCAGTACAGCTTGTTTGTATACTTTTTAAGAGTTCAATTCCTTCATTTTCCTTTGATTTATCCCATTTTTTATTATCGTTTTGTATCCATTCTCAGTTTTTAGTAGTTTCACGGGGGGAGGGGGGGTAGTGATATTTGTTTGTTATGGTTGTGTGGTGAATAATTGATTGATTGATTGATAGTTTATTGTTGCAAGTAAACAACACAGGAGAAGGGAGGAAGTAGTTTGTGTATGTTTGGTGGTTCGCTCCTGCTCAAGTGTTTCGTTCCCTCTGGATGGCTCGTTTCGGATTCGCTTAGCACGTCTCGGTTTATTTCCCTCAGAAGGTGACGTTAGGTAGCTGATTCAGAGCTTAAGGCTTTCGCTGTCTGTCTTTCCTCTTGACAGCACCTCCAACCTCTTTCCTTCCGTGCGTCTGGGTAGAAATTGCTGTGTGGGTGGGTGTGTTAGTGCCCCATCTATACTGTGTGGGTGGGTGTGTTATGGGCCCATCTATTACTGTGTGGATGGGTGCGTTATGGGCCCATCTATTACTGTGTGGGTGTGTGTTAGTGGCCCATCTATACTGTGAGGGTGTGGGTGATAGTGGCTCATCTATACTGTGTGGGTGTGGTGGGCCCTGGTGTTTTTTTTTTTTTGGTGGGCCGGTTTTTTTGTGGGACCTGGTGTTTTTTTGTGGGGCCTGGTGTTTTTTTTTTGTGGGACCTGGTGTTTTTTTTTATGGGGCCTTGTTTTTTTTTATGGGGCCTTGTGTTTTTTTTTGGTGGGGCCTTGTGTTTTTTTTTGGTGGGGCCTGGTGTTTTTTTGGTGGGGCTTGGTGTTGTTTTTGGTGGGGCCTGGTGTTTTTTTTGTGGGGCCTGGTGTTTTTTTGTGGGGCCTGTTTTTTTTTTTGGTGGGGCCTGGTGTTTTCCTGGTGTTTTTTTGTGGGGGCTGGTGTTTTTTGTTGTGGGGCCTGGTGTTTTTTTTTTTTGGTGGGCCCTGGTGTTGTTTTTGGTGGGGCCTGGTGTGTTGTTTTTGGTGGGCCCTGGTGTGTTTTTTTTGGTGGGGCCTGGTGTTTTTTGTGGTGGGGCCTGGTGTTTTTTTGTGGTGGGGCCTGGTGTTTTTTTGTGGTGGGGCCTGGTGCTTTTTTGTGGGGCCTGGTGTTTTTTTTGTGGGACATGGTGTTTTTTTGTGGGGCCTGGTGTTTTTTTGATGGGGCCTGGTGTTTTTTTGGTGGGGCCTGGTGTTTTGGTGGTGCCTGGGTTTTTTTTTTTGGTGGGGCCTGGTTTTTTTTTGTGGGGCCTTGTGTTTTTTTGTGGGGTCTGGTTTTTTTTGGGCTGGGGCCTGGTGTTTTGGGGGGCGTGGTGTTTTTTGGTGGGGCCTGGTGTTTTTGGGTGGGGCCTGGTGTTTTTTTTTGGTGGGGCCTGGTGTTTTTTTTGTGGGGCCTGGTGTTTTTTTTTGGTGGGGCCTGGTGTTTTTTTTTGTGGGACATGGTGTTTTTTTGTGGGACATGGTGTTTTTTTGTGGGACATGGTGTTTTTTTTTTGGTGGGGCCTGGTGTTTTTTTGTGGGACATGGTGTTTTTTTTGTGGGACATGGTGTTTTTTTTTGTGGGGCCTGGTGTTTTTTTTTGTGGGACCTGGTGTTTTTTTTGTGGGGCCTGGTGTTTTTTTTGTGGGACCTGGTGTTTTTTTTATGGGGCCTTGTTTTTTTTTGGTGGGGCTTGGTGTTTGTGGTGGGGCCTGGTGTTTTTTTTTGGTGGGGCCTGGTGTTTTTTTGGTGGGGCCTGGTGTTTTTTTGGTGGGGCCTGGTGTTTTTTTGGTGGGGCCTGTTTTGTTTTTTTGGTGGGGCCTGGTGTTTCTTTTTGGTGGGGCCTGGTTTTTTTTTTTTTTTGTGTGGCCTGGTGTTATTTTGTGGCCTGGTGTTATTTTGTGGCCTGTTTTTTTTTTGGTGTGGCCTGGTGTTTTTTTTTGGTGGGGCCTAGTGTTTTTTTTTTTGGCGGGGCCTGGTGTGGTTAATGTTTATAATGACGCCATCTTAGTTGGCATATTCTACCTCCCCGCAGCTAATTTTTTTATCCTTATTTAGAGAGAATCTGGAGTCCGGGTTGATAGGTGGTTTTTAGGACATGTGGGTGGTCTTAGGCCATGCGCCGATGACTTATGGTGGTGGTGGTACATCATAGTGGTGGTGGTGGTGGTGGTACGTGATAGTGGTGGTGGTGGTGGTAGGTGATAGTGGTGGTGGTGGTGGTGGTGGTGGTACGTGATAGTGGTGGTGGTGGTGGTGGTTGTGGTGGTGGTGGTGGTGGTACGTGATAGTGGTGGTGGTGGTGGTGGTACGTGATAGTGGTGGTGGTGGTGATGGTGGTGTTGATGGTGGTGGTGGTGGTGGTACGTGATAGTGGTGGTGGTGGTGGTGGTACGTGATAGTGGTGGTGGTGGTGGTGGTTGGTGTTGGTGGTGGTGGTGGTGGTGGTGGTACGTGATGGTGGTGGTGGTGGTGGTGGTACGTGATAGTGGTGGTGGTGGTGGTGGTACGTGATAGTGGTGGTGGTGGTGGTGGTACGTGATAGCGGTGGTGGTGGTCGTGGTGGTGGTACGTGATAGTGGTGGTGGTACGTGATAGTGGTGGTGGTGGTGGTGGTGGTGGTGGTGGTGCCCTTGCCTTGCCTTGCCTTTCCCTTGCACTCAAAAATTTTCTTGGCATGTTGCTGGGGAAAAAAGATCTGAATATGTAATGAAAGTTGAGTGAAGTGTAATAGTGGAAAATAGCAAAAGCGCATAGGCAGGCAAATCAGGGAAAGAAAAGGACAGAAAACCTAAGTTCAGGATGAATGCTTAAGCCTTGCCTTGCCCTTGCCTTGATTTGCCCTTACCTTGACTTAATTGTCTTGCCTTGCCTTGCCCAGCCCTTCCCTTGCCCTGTCCTGCCTTGGCTGCCAGCCCTGTGCGTCTCGCCTTCTTGGCTGGCTGGCCTTGTGCGTTCCCTGACCTTGCCTTCTTGGCTGGCCAGCCCTGTGCGTCTCGTCTTCTTGGCTGGCTGGCCTTGTGCGTTCCCTGACCTTGCCTTCTTGGTTGGCCAGCCCTGTGCGTCTCGTCTTCTTGGCTGGCTGGCCTTGTGCGTTCCCTGACCTTGCCTTCTTGGCTGGCCAGCCCTGTGCGTCTCGTCTTCTTGGCTGGCCATATATAGCCCTGTGCGTTGGTCTCCCTTGCCTTGTCCTTCCCTTGCCCTGACCTTCCCTTGCCTTGCCTTGCCCTGCCCTTCCCTTGCCTTGCCTTGCCCTGCCCTTCCCTTCCCTTGCCTTGCCTTGCCCTTTCTTTATTCACTTGTAATACTGAGCACTTCATCCTGAACTTAGGTTTTCTGTCCATTTCTTTCCTTGATTTGCCTACCTATGCGCTTTTGCTATTTTCCATTATTACATTTTTCACGACTTTCACTACATGCTCAAATCTTTTTTTGCAGCAACATGCCAAGAAAATTTTTGTGAGGTATTAATTTCACTGCTTCCTCTTTACATCCTTATGGTCCTAACACGGTACTTATTCCTCCGTCTTCCTCCTCCACTCTGCTAAGCCACTCCTCTTCACCAATGATCTCCACCACTGATGCTAATAGCCTTTGCCTCTCCTCTTCATACCTGTCACAGGCCACTATCAGGTGCTCTTTTATTTCTTTTTCCCCTATACAAACGCTGCAGTTTTGGTCCTGCTCATCTCTGCTTCTCTTTTACTTGTTGTTCCAGTCCTTGCCTTGAACAGCAGCTTATTCCCCCAGTCTCCCTGGTACCAATTCCCTGGCCTCTGGTTATACGTCTTACGACAAGTTACCAAGGAATATTAAGGTACATGGGAATATGTAAAAGTATTGACTAAACTATACATAAGAAGAATGAAGTGGAGAGGTTCTGACGTATATGTATATATCTAAGTGTGTTGTAAGGAATATTTTTAAAACTTAAAGTACCAGGTTATATTTTCAAGCGTGTATGTACTACGCGATATGTTTACGCATCTATGAAGTCTCTGGTTATATATTTGTAAGTGTGCACCGCTGCTCCGGCTATCGCAACCCTTACTTCTGCTACCCATGTACTGCCCAGACCTTTAATATACCCCAACTTCAGCATCTCCATTTAAGAGAAGCACTGGGGGGCAGCATGGGCCGAGCAAAAGTCGTAGGAACTGGCGCGCGTTATAGTTAAAATCTGCTTTGTGGTGTTGCTCCTCGTACTGTGGCAATGACGCACGGTACCAAACACCCCGTTATACAGTGTCTGCAGTAAGGGTTATACGTGATGATTTCTATACATTAACTAGTATACATAACAGGGAAATGAAGAATGAGATGTTTGTATAAGGTCAAAAGGGTTGATTCTCGATGTGTCTGTGTTGCATTCTCCCATATATACACTCCAAGCTTACATGAAGGGCTATTCGTACTGAAATTTATAAAATCAATTATACATAAAAGAAAAATGATGAATATTCATCAAGAAGTTTGTACAGGGTCAAAAGGGCTGATTCTCGACGATGTATGTCTGTATTGCTTTCTTTCATACGCTTCTTGCTTGTAGGAAGGGCTATACGCACTGAAATTTATACACTAGCAATTATACTTATATTTGTAAGTATATGTACGATGCGACATTTTAAGCGTACGTTACTGGGTTATATTTGCAAGTATATGTATGAAGCGATATATTTACGTATGTTTAGGTGGTATAGTTTAAGCAAAAGGTACTGGGTTTTATATTTCTAAGTGTGTGTACTAAACTATATATTTACATGTCTACCAGTGGGAGTGGGATATATT
The DNA here is from genome assembly GCF_024679095.1 of Eriocheir sinensis. Classification (NCBI taxonomy): domain Eukaryota; kingdom Metazoa; phylum Arthropoda; class Malacostraca; order Decapoda; family Varunidae; genus Eriocheir; species Eriocheir sinensis. The sequence goes on from NC_066534.1 coordinate 16,402,719, forward strand.
TTAAGTACGTGCTATGGGAAACTACATATGGGGAGCGTATTAATCTAGCGTAATGGTAGTATCGTAACAGCTTTGGTGCTGCTGCGATTGGCTATTAACAACATCTATGGCTTTTGAATGCCAAACCTAACTTCCTCTTCGACTATTCACATTAACCTTTTTGCTGCTGCTGCTGCTATTAACAACTATATATGGTTTCTGCATGACAATATTTGCTGCTACGGCTATTTACAATTTCTACGGATTTTGGGTATTGCAACAAACCCATACACTGTTGATCGAAACAACCCCGCAAGCTTTTGTTACAACATCGCGCACTTTCGTTACAACCACGTATGCTTTCAAAACAATTCTGTACCCTTTTGTTACAACCCCATGTGCTTTTATAACAACGTGCACTCTTTCGTAACCATTAATTTCCTGACCAAGTAAAAGAGGATTAGGCCTACGGGGGACACCTCTTGAAAAAAAAAACGCGCCAAGACTTTTACCTCAAATCAAGGTGGTGTGGAAATAAAGTCAATACACGAACACACACACAGTACCATACACCCCGTTATACAGTGTCTCCGCCATACGAAGAGACAGATATACGGTTGAGAGGGCTGATCCTTGATGGTGTATGGTTGAATGTCTGCAGTAAGGGTTATACGTAATGATTTCTAAACGCAAGTAAATATACGTAACGAAAAATGGTTGCTTAAAATGCCTTCTGTTTCCTTAGGGATGATTTTTATACACAAATTAATATATATTACAGGAAAATGAATAAGGTTAGTATATAAGGTCGGAAGGGCTGGTTCTCTGCGATGTATGTCTGTATTGCATTCTTTTATACACCCCATGCTTGCAGGAAGGGCTATACGTACTGAAATTTATACACAAGTAATTATACGCAGCAGGAAATGAAGAATGGAATGTTTGTATAAGGTCAAAAGGGGTGGTTCTTGATGTATGTCTGTATTGCATTCTCCCATACACTCCATGCTTGTTGGAAGGGTTATACCTTATACGTACTGAAATTTATGCAAAAGCAATTATACGTAACAGGAAAATGACAAATGAGATGGTTGTATAAGGTCAAAAGGGCTGAATCTCGATGATGTGTCTGTTGCATTCGTTCATACACTCCGTGCTTGCAGGAAGGGTTATACGTAATGACTGCTTTACACAAACTAATATACATAACAGGGAAATGATGAATAAGATATTTGCATGAGGTCAAAAGGGCTGATTCTCGATGATGTATGTCTGTATTGCATTCTCCCATACGCCATGCTTGCAGGAAGGGTTATACGCATAGTTGGGCACGATGACAGAAAACCTTATTGCCGATAAGTTACTGGGTAGGAGTGGTAGGCGGTCACAGACAAGATCAAGAGAATAGACCAGGTCTTTTCACGCATAGGTTTTGATGTCATCAAAAGTGATAGAGGGCAGAGAGGGATAGTGAGCAGGCGGAGAATAATAAGGAAAAAGAAAGATATTTCATGGGATACTGAAACCGTTTCAGTTTTCGTGTGTGTGTGTGTGTGTGTGTGTGTGTGTGTGTGTGTGTGTGTGTGTGTTGTGTTCATCCTCTATTGAACAGTTCTCCTGTCCACCCTGACACCCTCTGTAACACCTTGACCTCTTCTACCCAGTCTTTTCTTACCCCTGCCCCATTAATTGTGACTGCTTTAGTTCCTTAATCCTAAATACTTAAGTCACCCATCGAAATAAAGAAAATGGATCACACAGGATGCGTCTACACCTGTGGTCAGGTGAAGCCTGGTGGTGGGTAGGTTTTAGTTGAAGCAGTCTGAGGGGCTGCTGGTGACGTCAATGCGCAGAAGAGAAGAAATCTAGTCCGAGGTAGAGAAGACCTGTTATATTCTATTGATCTTGGTCACAGAAACCATTCAGCTACAGAGGCGCAGGGGCTGGGGAAGAGAAAATTCACAAAATACGTTTTAGAACATTCCTGACAGCTGATCCATAGTGGCCCACATTGCCCATATGGGTCCCACATCAAACCCATGCTCATAAACATTTGCCCACATATAGCCCACGAAGGGACCACATGGGCCCAACTCCACCCACTCACAAACCCATATGGGGCCCATATTTTTTGCTGGCAGGGCGCGCACCAGAAATTGACCTCTCTTTTCGCCTCTCGTTATTTTTTCTTCCGTCGGAGCAGCCCATAGCGAGCTTTTTTTGCGGCTGATTTTGTTTAATGCCATTGAGCTGCCTCCCTTGCTATAAAGTAATACGTATGTGGTCAGGCTGGGCGGGTGAAGAAATATGTATGTGGTCAGGCTGGGCGGGTGAAGAAATATGTATGTGGTCAGGCTGGGCGGGTGAAGAAATATGTATGTGGTCAGGCTGGGCGGGTGAAGAAATAGGTATGAAGTCAGGCTGAATGGGCTTACGGATGTTCGGAAGCTGCCCCTGACGTTATATATCATCACCCACATTAGGTTGGCTTCTTGCTGAGGGACAGGAGGGAGAAATATAAACTGGGGGTAGTATTTCATTGCTTGCCCGGGTGAACCAAACAGAAATACTACGCTACCTTCTTCAGGAATAATTTTTTATCCAGTTACAACTATCAAATATTTCACACGAGGAGAATCGTCACTTCATTACTATAATTAAGATTCATCCTGTGTCATCATCAGTGGAAGAGATTATATTCATTAGACATTTCCAGTCGTATAATTTACCAACTACGTATGAACACTTGCCTAATTTGTTTCACGCGCCCAATATCGGATTAATCTTTATATATATATCTATATTTTTTTCCACTAACCCAACATCAATACCAGATTTATTTTTGCTACATAATTATAGTCTTTTCCGCTAACCGAATATCAGTACCAGTTTATTTTTGATAGTTCTATGATTATAATCTCTTCCACTAACCCACTACAATACCAGATTAATTTTGATACTTGTTTTAATCTTTTCCACTAGCACAAACATGAACTCTCGGCTGTGCGTCATGTGGTGGCTGGCCGTTCTGGTCGCCGAGGTTCTGCAGCTGGGCTCGGCGACGGTCTTGGGGCCACCAAAGAGGGGCACCGAGTGTTTCCCTTACTATAGACCCAGACTGAAGGGAGAGCTTGAACGCAACAACGAGTACCACCTTAGAACCTACCACATTCCCTACACGAACGTTCGGCCTCAGGAAGACTTTGAAACCCATTACCATGCGGCCAGTCTCGATATGGTGGTCCGCTACTATCACGTACTGGTGCGTGGCTACCCGTCCATCAGCCTCATGAAGGACTCTCTTGTGGAGCGGAACATGACGCTGCGGGAGTGTCTCGTTGAGCAGTGGTTGTCTGACGAGGAGAAGCGGCAGGTTATATATCCCTTGGCGGACATATCGTATAACTTGCACAAAGGCGCCTACGTTTTCTCGACTCAAGATTCCTTGCAGAGTTACGTGGTGAGGTGCCCCGAGTTCCCTTTGTTTTATATACGACGAGCCTCCTAAGCCTTCGTATTTGGCGCCCGGGCAGAGGGGGGGAGGGAGAAAGGGCGGAGTCGTAAGCTGCTAATGTGGGGTTGTCTCTTATAACTGTTCCTAGAAATGCCCAACCTATTATGATACCTTATAAATACCCAATCTATTACGATACACAGCCTATTATGAGGTAGATATTCTCAAATTTTACACGTTCGAGATTCCCGTATTGTAAACCTGTAAAGCGCTATTAGGTACATTTCTAAACACCTTTAAAATATATGAAAAGAGAAACAACCATTCAGAAAACTATACGTGTCGTGCTAACTTTTTTTTTTTTTTTACACTGTTTTATGTGGTCGTGTTCCTGGGTCTTGATGTAAACACGAGGATGTATAATGTTTGAGCTTTATTTTGTTATCTGTGCAGTGGTGCATGTGTGTGTGTGTGTGTGCGCGCCCAGCCCTCCACACAGGGTCGCGGGGCACAGGGCAGCGTGTGTCGCGTGCTCCGCCTCGGCCGCTCCTCGTGAAGGCTTTGCGATCAAGGCATCATCTGGCACACGCCCCCCGGTGCTGCGCTGACGCTGTCGTGGCTCTGCAGAAAGGGATATAAAAGATGACGAGTGCGTGAAGATCAGCCTTGCAGCACCATTTTGCGTTAATCAATAACTGATGGAAGGGTATTGAGAAAGATTTTTTACGCTTCGTGATCAAAGTAAGGTGCAGCGACTCTTGTTCTCTCCAAATTTTACTCCTCCCTTGCTGCAGCCTTCCCCCCCCCATCTTTTCACGCTTTCCTCCTCCACGTGTTCATTTCTCCTCTCTCCGGCCCCTGCTCCGTCTAGCTGCGTGATTACGGTACTAATTGTTTCAGATTAAATCTCAGATATTATTTATTATTGAAAAACCGGATAGCCCAGCATACACACACACACACACACACACACACACACACACACACCGGGGTTCGGGGCTGAGGGCCTTATTTTTAAACATTTCTGCGCCCAAGAACACGTAATTTACTAGTCTTTCGTGGGAGTTTGGGGCATTTCCAGGGGTACTTTTATGACCCTGGTGGTTGTCTGAGCCTTCTTCTGTACCGTGAACTTAAAAGAACACTCATTAGAACTCGATTAACCTCCTTGTTGGCCTTTGGAAATAGTTGGTGTGAGGGCTGGGAGCATTAATTTTGACAATACCAACCTCAGGGCTCAGGACTCGGCCAATATCTCCCCCACGGCGGCTACCACACGGGCCAGCTTCTCCTCGGTGTCCAGGTGGCCGTCGCCTGCCTGGGGAGACAAGCAGGGAGGGTGAGGGCCGAGGCTTCTCACCCTGGGGATCTTGCACGAGAATTTCCATGAGGTACTTAAAGGCCTGATATAAATGTACTTTCTTCATAAAAGTGATTAGATTTTAACTCTTGCGTTGTGTCATCACTCACTGCTTATGATGTTGAAGCTTAGCTGATTAATAAAGTATGAAGTAGTAGTAATAGTAGTAGTAGTAGTAGTAGTAGTAGTAGCAGTAGCAGTAGGATAGTAAGAGTAGAAAGTAGTAGTAGTAGTAGTAGTAGTAGTAGTAGTAGTAGGATAGTAAGAGTAGAAAGTAGTAGTAGTAGCAGTAGTAGTAGTAGTTGTTGCTGTTGTTATTGTTAATCCCGGACTGACCTGACCTACCTTCTTAGAGTGAACAAGTCGAGTGCCAACGGTGACCTCGAAGTACTTGGTGATGGCGGTGGTGCCCTCGCCCACCTGGTGTAGGGGGGGGGGGGGCAGGGGAAGGTGGTAAGGTCACTGTTATTACATGTATGGTGAGGAAAGTGTGTGTGTGTGTGTGTGTGTGTGTGTGTGAGACGTGGCAAAAACATATCAAACAGGAATATATATATTTTTTCCTTGAGCTGTTTCCATCACTGTATATAAAAAAATCTTATAATAAACCGAATATTAATAAAATGAATGGGAAAATCAAGACAAGAACGAAGAAGAGGAAGAATAAGAAGAAGAAGAAGAAAGGAGAAGAAGAAGAAGAAAGGAGAAGAAGAAGAAGACGAAGAAGAAAAAATGAAAAGGATAGAAAAATTAAAACAAAAAAAACCCAACAACAAATAAAAAATAACAAAACAACAAAACAAAACAACAAAACAACTTACAACATGGAGTCTATCCGGGAATTCCGCTTCAAGGAAATTCTTCAGAAGGCGGAACTTCGGGGCGTATCCTCAGGAGCCACTGTGGGGGGGAGGAGGAGGAGGAGGAGGAGGAGGAGGAGGAAGCAGGGAGGGTGGAAGAAACATGGAACAAATATTAGTAAGAAGAAAAGTAAGATGGGAAATAAAAGAAAGTAGAAGAGGAGGAAAGGATGGAGAGAAAAAAAATAGGAGGAGGAGGAGACAGCAGGAGGAGAAGGAGGATGAGAAAACAGAGAAAGCGAAAGAAATACAAGTGAATAAAATCAGCAGAAAGAAGAAAGGCGAGATGGAAATGATAAAGCAGAAGAGGAGGAAAGGAGGGAAAGAAAAGAGAGGCAAAAGTCACTTGAATATACAAAGAATAGGAGTCTGAGGTAATTAATGTTAAGAGGATGAAGATGAATAGATGTATCAGTGTTAATAGTAGTAGTAGTAGTAGTAGTAGTAGGAGGAGGAGGAGGAGGAGGAGTAGGAGGAGGAAGAAGAAGAGGAGTCGGATTGTTTGACTGATTAATTTACTGCAAAGAGCAAACAACCTCGGGGCATAACGTCAAGGGCTACATGTTGTCCAACCCATTTATGCAAGAGTTAGCATTTTCGCTCTTTCATCACTTTCATTGTTTAACCTTGAGCAGCCTCTTTCTATTGTATTCGATTCTTCCTACGACTTAAACTCCTTCAAGAGAGGAATAACATCTGAGAAGACACCAAAGTTTGATATTCTTTTTATTTTTGGCATATTTTCCTGTTTTCTGTTAAGTGGATTTCTGAGGCATTTTTGTGAGTATCTTTTATTGTTTCCTTTACCGCAAAATAATACCTTAAAATAATATCCTCCATAACAAAGTTGGATATTTTTTTTTGCCATTTTCCTCCATTTTTTTTTACAGAAACTATACATTTTTGAGGTATTTTTGTGTTAATCCTTCAGTCTTTTTCCTTCACCGCAAAATAATACCTTAAAATAATATCCTCCATAACAAAGTTGGATATTTTTTTTGCCATTTTCCTCCATTTTTTTTACAGGAACTACATTTTTGAGGCCTTTTTATGTTAATCCTTCAGTCTTTTTCCTTTACCGCAAAAAAAAATCTGTAAAAATAGTCGCGGAAGCTGTATTCGCTCGCGCTGACTTCCTTATGAGAGAAAAAAGGCTGAATAATAAAGGGCAAGGAGGTGCAATGACTCTCCTGTAGTTGCCGCGCCACTCACCAATACACGACGCTAACCTGAAGGCGACCCGCACTGAGAGACTCCGCGTTGGTGGCCATGGCGGCAGGACGGGCAGGCGAGGAGGCGGCGAGGATGAGCTTGCGAGGAGGCTGTAAGTGCAGAGGCGGCGGGGTGTGTGTGGCGAGTGGGCTGGCGAGGCGTAGGGAGGAGAGTAGGCAGCCTCGATCCTCGGTTAATTATATCGCTCAAGTGTCTCTGGTAATTGCTTCAGGGAGGGCTGTTCGGCCGGCTTCATTCCCTTCTATGTTGATGCTCGCCGCACTCCTTTTTGTCTACCTATAGCAGGCACTCATGGACCTCGGTTAGGTGTCCTTGAGCTGCTGCCTTTACTGTAATATATAGAGTCGTATTATGAGACACTTCGCCGCCCAAGAACACCTATTTGACAACGCTTTCGTAGGAGTTGTGGGCATTTCCAGGGGTAGTTTTATGACCCTGGTGGTAGTCTGACCCTTCTTCTGTACCATGAACCTGAAGAAACACCTATTGGACAAGGCTTTCGTAGGAGTTGTGGGCATTTCCAGGGGTAGTTTTATGACCCTGGTGGTAGTCTGACCCTTCTTCTGTACCATGAACCTGAAGAAACACCTATTGGACAAGGCTTTCGTAGGAGTTGTGGGCATTTCCAGGGGTACGTTTATGACCCTGGTGGTAGTCTGACCCTTCTTCTGTACCATGAACCTGAAGAAACACCTATTGGACAAGGCTTTCGTAGGAGTTGTGGGCATTTCCAGGGGTAGTTTTATGACCCTGGTGGTAGTCTGACCCTTCTTCTGTACCATGAACCTGAAGAAACACCTATTGGACAAGGCTCTCATAGGAGTTGTGGGCATTTCCAGGGGTAGTTTTATGACCCTGGTGGTAGTCTGACCCTTCTTCTGTACCATGAACCTGAAGAAACACCTATTGGACAAGGCTCTCATAGGAGTTGTGGGCATTTCCAGGGGTAGTTTTATGACCCTGGTGGTAGTCTGACCCTTCTTCTGTACCATGAACCTGAAGAAACACCTATTGGACAACGCTTTCGTAGGAGTTGTGGGCATTTCCAGGGGTAGTTTTATGACCCTGGTGGTAGTCTGACCCTTCTTCTATACCATGAACCTGAAGAAACACCTATTGGACAAGGCTTTCATAGGAGTTGTGGGCATTTCCAGGTGTAGTTTATGACCCTGGTGGTAGTCTGACCCTTCTTCTGTACCATGAACCTGAAGAAACACCTATTGGACAAGGCTTTCGTAGGAGTTGTGGGCATTTCCAGGGGTAGTTTTATGACCCTGGTGGTAGTCTGACCCTTCTTCTGTACCATGAACCTGAAGAAACACCTATTGGACAAGGCTCTCATAGGAGTTGTGGGCATTTCCAGGGGTAGTTTTATGACCCTGGTGGTAGTCTGACCCTTCTTCTGTACCATGAACCTGAAGAAACACCTATTGGACAAGGCTCTCATAGGAGTTGTGGGCATTTCCAGGGGTAGTTTTATGACCCTGGTGGTAGTCTGACCCTTCTTCTGTACCATGAACCTGAAGAAACACCTATTGGACAAGGCTCTCATAGGAGTTGTGGGCATTTCCAGGGGTAGTTTTATGACCCTGGTGGTAGTCTGACCCTTCTTCTGTACCATGAACCTGAAGAAACACCTATTGGACAAGGCTCTCATAGGAGTTGTGGGCATTTCCAGGGGTAGTTTTATGACCCTGGTGGTAGTCTGACCCTTCTTCTGTACCATGAACCTGAAGAAACACCTATTGGACAAGGCTTTCGTAGGAGTTGTGGGCATTTCCAGGTGTAGTTTTATGACCCTGGTGGTAGTCTGACCCTTCTTCTGTACCATGAACCTGAAGAAACACCTATTGGACAAGGCTTTCGTAGGAGTTGTGGGCATTTCAGGGGTAGTTTATGACCCTGGTGGTAGTCTGACCCTTCTTCTGTACCATGAACCTGAAGAAACACCTATTGGACAAGGCTTTCGTAGGAGTTGTGGGCATTTCCAAGAGTAGTTTTATGACCCTGGTGGTAGTCTGACCCTTCTTCTGTACCATGAACCTGAAGAAACACCTATTGGACAAGGCTTTCGTAGGAGTTGTGGGCATTTCAGGGTAGTTTTATGACCCTGGTGGTAGTCTGACCCTTCTTCTGTACCATGAACCTGAAGAAACACCTATTGGACAAGGCTTTCGTAGGAGTTGTGGGCATTTCCAGGGGTAGTTTTATGACCCTGGTGGTAGTCTGACCCTTCTTCTGTACCATGAACCTGAAGAAACACCTATTGGACAAGGCTTTCGTAGGAGTTGTGGGCATTTCCAGGGGTACGTTTATGACCCTGGTGGTAGTCTGACCCTTCTTCTGTACCATGAACCTGAAGAAACACCTATTGGACAAGGCTTTCGTAGGAGTTGTGGGCATTTCCAGGGGTAGTTTTATGACCCTGGTGGTAGTCTGACCCTTCTTCTGTACCATGAACCTGAAGAAACACCTATTGGACAAGGCTTTCGTAGGAGTTGTGGGCATTTCCAGGGTAGTTTATGACCCTGGTGGTAGTCTGACCCTTCTTCTGTACCATGAACCTGAAGAAACACCTATTTAGTCTGACCCTTCTTCTGTACACCTATTGGACAAGGCTTTCGTAGGAGTTGTGGGCATTTCCAGGGGTAGTTTTATGACCCTGGTGGTAGTCTGACCCTTCTTCTGTACCATGAACCTGAAGAAACACCTATTGGACAAGGCTTTCGTAGGAGTTGTGGGCATTTCCAGGGGTAGTTTTATGACCCTGGTGGTAGTCTGACCCTTCTTCTGTACCATGAACCTGAAGAAACACCTATTGGACAAGGCTTTCGTAGGAGTTGTGGGCATTTCCAGGGGTAGTTTTATGACCCTGGTGGTAGTCTGACCCTTCTTCTGTACCATGAACCTAAAAAAACGCCCCTTACAACCCGATTGATCCCCTCTTTGACCTTTAGAAATAGCTGATGTGATATGGCCAAGTGTTTTGTAATACCAGCCTATGTATCGCTCAAATGAGACTCTCTTAATGGTAGCATCAGGGATAAACCGCTGAGCTTCATTTCGCTGAATATCGATGCTCCTTATCCCCTTTGCTGGCTGCGGCGCTGGTTTGTGTGTTTGTTGTTTTCACGAAGCAGCACTACGTAAAGGTGGTCAAGAATTATACACGATAAACAAAACAGTGGCGAAGGCATGGCGAGGGGTTGACCAAGATGTACTGTGAATGGTAACATCGGGGAGTAATGTATTTGTGCACCAAGACGTGAGGACTACCCCCCCCCCCCACCCTCTTCTTCAGGTTTTCTTTGGTGCTGGCTGCAGGGTCTCGGCACATACGTATTGTTTCCCCTTGAGAATTTTTGTTCTTTTCTTCCCTTAGTAACACCAGAGCGTGTCCAGGAAGTGCGCTCAGTTTTACATTTCAAGGGATGCTTTTTATATTTTTTTCATCTTATTTATACATTTCGCCCATAGCGCCGGTAGGCTGTCTTGGTGAGGCCTGGTGGTCGGCCCCAGCCCGTTATGGCGCAGGCAAGTGTTTATAGAGACGCCATCTTGATTAGATCATGTTGCTCCCCGGAAATCATCTTTGGTCCTCTTTTAGAGGAAGTCTAGAGTCCGTGTTGCCAGGTGGTCTGCAGGACAGCATGTCTTAGGGCAGTCGGCGATGAATGAAAAATTGCCAGCTCGTGGCTGCGGGGGAGCCGGCGTCCTCCTGGACACCGTGCCCGCACACTAACCACTCAGCCACTGTCTCCCCTGCTGGTATGGGATGTATAATCATGCTCATCCTACTGAGCTAAGTTGCTGTAATTATAATGGTACACAGATGTCCTCGGCTGACAGACGGCCCCAGACCACGCGCGTGGTTAACATTCTTCCATCAGTCAATGTGACGGCGGTTTTCCATTTTTTTCGGGATTATATGGAAAGATTTCAACTCAAAGAAACTATCGCCTTTTTATACCTTTCTTATACGAATAGCTGTTAGCTTCTTGAGATTTTCAAGGCTTAGTGGTGAAGCGGCTAAACAGGCTTCATCACACAATAATTATGTATGATGCAAACACTGGAGTCTTTACTCTGCTGCCGTCTCTGCCTGTTGCTTACTGCAGGTCACAGCTTTATTATTCATATTCGGGAAGACCACGAAGCTCTCTGTGTCTTAATACCCTACTTGAGGCAGGCGACGTAGGAAGGGAGGGAGGGGGAGGAGAGGAGTTAAGGGCAGGGCGGTGTAGGTGTGCCCAACACAGCACAAAGCATCGCTGGGGCGGGGAGGCTTTCCCTGCAATGTCTGTTTCGTAAAAACATTCTGGGGTTGAATCAATTGCCTTCTTTTGCTTGACTTAATTCACTGATTCCTTTATTAGATCAGCAATAAATTAACAATGACAAATAAATTATAACAATAATAAAATACCAATGACAACAGACAAGTGATATCAACGGTAATAAATTAGCGGTAAAAACAGAAACAACAACAAAACAACGGATAACAACAGCATTCTGTGGTGCCCGAGCCCCTTGGCGGGCCATCCCTGGTCTGGGGAATGACCACTAGGTGCGGGGCGGGGCAGGGCGGACGGGGTGGGGCGGGCGGGGCCATCAGTCTTAGGGGGCGGCGGAGCAGAGTTCCTCGGGCACGGTACACTTGTTCTGGCTGGTGGGGACGCAGCGTATCTTGCTCTTGCCCAGCGCCACGCAGTGCCCGTGCTCAAGCCTGGCGGACGGGTCCCACTCGTAGCCGTCGGGGCAGGAGTGGTGGGTCTGGCGGAAGCCTGTCTCGTAGTCGTCGTCAGCCACACACTCGTAGTAGCCCTTGCAGTCGACGGGGTCGGGGAAGCGACCCTCCTGGACGCAGGAGAACTTGCCGGTGTCCCACGAGCACGGGTCCTCGCACTTACCCGTCACCTCGTTGTACATGAGGCCGGAGTGGGTGTCGTTGTCGCAGGAGGACGGCTTCTGCACCCAGCCGTTGGTGGTGAAGATGCAGGTGTAGTACTGGGAGCAGTTGTTCACGTTGGCGAAGACGCCGATGTTGGTGCACTCCGGCAGCCCCGCGTAGCTCAGGCACTGGCTCTTGCCGGGCACGAACAGGTGGTCGTCGGGGCACTGGTATATCACGGGGTCTGAACCCGAACCCTCACAGAAGAAGAAACGGGTCTCGTCGTAGTAGTCCACCTTGAACTGGTTGGGCTGTTCGCACGTACATTCGATGGGCTCGGTGGGGTAGCAGACGCCGCCGCCGAACTGAGTGTCCTTCACGGCGCAAAGGTAGCCTGAGCTGCAGGGCTCCGGGTAGGCCGTGCCGTTGATGCAGTTGACGAGGGTCTTGCAGTCAGCACAGACGAACTCGCTGCTGGCGCCCTCACAGACGTAGTCCAGCTTGTGGTCTGCAGTGATGGACCTGGCGGAGCGGGGCTTGCAGCCCTTCACCTGTGGAACAACTCGGCCTTAAACCCGGGCTACTTACTCCTGTCCCTCTGTGTCACGAACCAGGGAGTTTACTGGCATGAAGAAGTGACTAGATATATTGCGGAAGGGAACATGAGATCTGAGGCTTTTTGAGATATGTTAGTTTTGAGATCGAGAAAGTCATTGTTGGGCTGAGAGGAAAATAGACATAACATTAATCGTACATTGTTAACAGCTTTATGATATGAAATATTTGTTTCATGATAATTTGTGCATGTCCCACTGTCCCATTTTTATCCATAGGCACAAAACAGAAACCTCCACCCGTGGAGTTTTTTGAAGAAGGGAAGGCGAGGGAGCGAGCAGGTAGGGAGGTCACACCTTCTCTACGTCGACGCACTTCTTGAAGGTCGGGTGGAAGGCCTGGCCGTTGCAGGAACCCTCCCGGGAGTAGAACTTGTTGGTCTTGGGGTCCGGCAGACAGTCCACGAAGCTTCCGCAGTCGTAAGGGTGGCGGAACCTTCCCTCAGACTGACAGTTCATCCTAGAACGCAGCGAAAGACTGACAGAAGCCCCGGCCAACCATGGACGAAGCCAGGAAAACATTCAACCCCCCAAATGATTCCCACAGTGTTACAGGTATACGCATCCTAGATAGTCATGGCCCGCTGTAAACTACCAATACAAACATGATATAGAAATGGCCTTAAGTTGAGACAGATAACTAGAGGATAAATTAACGCCTCGCAGTCCTGAACGCCACTGGACCGCCCTTCCTTGCCTTGTCTTCTTCTCCGACGAACACGGCAAGAGGGAAGGGCAGTAACAGCGGCCGAGGTGATGTCTCTTACCTGACGGGAGGGTGCGCCGCGTCCTGCTGCGCGTTCACCTCCTGCGACATCGCCACACACACCTGGAACAAGACACACACCTGCCATCAAGAGGCAATCAAGAGAAAAAAAATATCAAGAGAGAAATGTTGCAAGTTCCATTCCTCTACTTTTGTGTGTAAAAACTATGTATGTATGTATGTATGTATGTGTTTATCTATCTATCACCACAGCTATTTATCTATCTATCAAACCTCCTTGTGTCTCTCTATCTACACACACACACACACACACACACACACACACACACACACACACACACACACACACACACACACACCTAACCCCCTCTCCCACCCCACACACACAGAAACCTACTTTTACACCCAGTCCAAACATCCACACATAAAACAAACACCATCCAAAAACAATGAGAAAGAGAAAGAAAGAAAAATAACTCTGATTTAAGACCAATTCACGAGTTCAAGTGTGTTGGTGTTGTTCCGCGCGAGCTCCCGTGAAGGAGTGTTGAGCGTTCGACGGACCTGAACGGAGCTGCTGGAAAGTGTTCAGTATTCGCTATTCAGTTTCTAATCCTCTCAGTCTACCCTCGACCCTCTTACTCTCACCCACCCACCTAACCTTACCCCTTTAGAATGTTCAGTGTTCAGTTCCTCTCAGTCTACCCTCGACCCTCTTACCCTCACCCATCTATACCTAGCCTTACCCCTTTAAAATGTTCAGTGGTTAGTTCCTTTCAGCCTCCCTTTGATCTCCTCCCACTCACCCACCTAACCTCACCCCTTTAGAATGTTCTCCACGCTCCTACTAACATCCCTGGAGAGGTCTCAAAGGTTAGGTTAAGTTAGGAGGTGAATATGTAAGACTCTGAGTTCGATTCCACCCAACTACCCACACTCCAGCACAGGTCTAGAAGGTTAGGTTAGGTTAGGTGACTATGTGAGGCAAGAGGTACGATTCCACTCACAAACCCACATTCTTACAGAGGTCTCAAAGGTTAGGTTAGGTTAGGTTAGGTTAGGAGGTGAATATGTAAGACTCCTGGTTCCATTCCGCCCACCTACCCATATTCCTACAGAGGTCCCAAAGGTTAGGTTAGGTTAGGGGAATATATAAGGCTCCTGATTCAGTTCCGCCCCTACCCACATTCCTAGAGGTCTCAAAGGTTAGGTTAGGTTAGGGGAATACGTTGGGCCACAAGTCCAAATCCCCTGACGAAGGCACAGCGCAGGACTCACCCAAATACCCAGCAGCGCAAGGGAACGGAGAGGCGAAGGCGGGACCATCTTGGCGGCAGGACTTCATGCTGGGCAGAGCGAGTCGGCCCTTATATATTCCCTCCGTGACCTCCTCTACTCCCTCCTCCTTCGTGCCCTCTCAGTACACCCCCCACGCCTCCTCCTCCCCTCCATGTAACTCTCTCTTCCTCGATGAATCCACGCCCCCCAGCATCTTCTTTCTCTTCTTCCTTTTTTTCCTTCGTGGTTTTTTATCTTCTTTTTTTCTTTTCATTCTCTTTCTCCCTTGTTCATCTCCGTCTCGTCGTTCTCCATCTCTTTCTCCTTCTCCTCCTCTTCCTCCTCCTCCTCCTCTTCCTTTTCCTCCTTATTCTTTTCTAACATCCTCCTTTCCCTTCTCTTCCCTTTTCTTCTTCTTCCTCTTCTTTCTTCTTCTCCTTCTCTTCCCCTTTCTTCTTTTTCCTCTTCTTCCTCCTTCTTCTTCTCTTCCCCTTTCTTCTTTTTCCTCTTCTTTCTTCTTCTCCTTCTCTTCCCCTTTCTTCTTTTTCCTCTTCTTCCTCCTTCTCCTTCTCTTCCCCTTTCTTCTTTTTCCTCTTCTTCCTCCTTCCCCTTTCGTCTTTTTCCTCTTCTTCCTCCTTCCCCTTTCTTATTTTTCCTCTTGTTCCTCCTTCTCCTTCTCTTCCCCTTTCTTATTTTTCCTCTTCTTTCTCCTTATCCTATGTCTTCTTTTCTCTTTTCTTCAACGCGCAGTGCACACATAACCCCGCCCCCCCCGCCCCCTCACCCCCTCCACCCCACAAAAAAAACCTCTCACCTCAGTTTTCTACAAATAAAATCTTGTGAGTTACGTAACAGCCACACATGGACATACAGACATAGCTATACAGGTAGACAGACTTAATAACGGTCGTCTCAGTCATCACTAAGGAAGACGACCAAGGGCAAGGTGAGGTTATCGGTGTGTCATGATTCTCAGAACGCCGCGGTTGACTGGCGGCGCCGCTACCGAGCTAACAGCCTCGAGCGGCGACAACGGGCTGCTGCTGAGGGAGGGACACTCATCTGCGCCTTGGCTGCTGCTGCTTCTGTGGCGAGTAGTGACAGTGAGGTGAAGGTGACAGCTGTGCCTTCCTGTCTTAGGCACATTCTCTTGAACATTTCGGGGCTCAAACACCCACATTTGATAAGGCTTTGGTAGAGGTTGTGTTAGTGTGTCCATGAGCAGTGTTATGAGCTGGAGTCACCGCTTTCATGAACTAAGAGACCTGTGAGTGACTTTGTGGAACCAATTAGTATGGCAGAAAACTACTCATTTTTTTTTTTGCAGTAAAGGAGACTGCTCAAGGGCAAAAACAACAACAACAACAATAATGAAAAGAAATCATAACCCCTGACTTTATTTACGCCCCCAACACCATGAACGTAAAAAAAACCACCCATTGCGAACTCATATATTTTTTGCAGTAAAGGAAACAGCTCAAGGGAAAAAAAAGAAAGAAAACAATAATAAAAAAAATCATAACCCCTTACTTTAAACACGACCCCAACACCATGAACGTAAAAAAAACACCCATTGCGAACCCATATATTTTTTAGAGTAAAGGAAACAGCTCAGGGGCTAAAAAAAGTCAAGAAAACAATAATGAAAAAAAATCACACTCCCCACACGACCCCAACACCATGAACGTAAAAAAACACCCATTGCGAACCCGACTCATCTCCTTATAGTGGCATTTGGATATATTGGTTGTAAGGGCCGGAGGTGTCTGAGAATACGGGTCTTATACTCCTGGGGCAGTGACTAAAGGGGCTATTACACTGGGCAAATTTTCCGTGGATCTTCAGTTAAACCACGATTCCCGCTGGCGTGGTTCTCATATTTCCGTGGTCTTCTGACGTGTCCACGATCTTGCAATGCTACGGTAGATTTCACTGAAGGACGACGGTATTACTCACCATCATCATCATCAGCAATAACAACAAACAAATGAGAACCACGCTAGCGGAAATCGTGGTTTGTTCTTATGTCTGAAGATCCACGGAGAATTTGCCCCATGTAAGAGCCCCTTAACGCGCCCTCATTACAGACTCTTGACATCAGTTTCCTCAATATCAGTCAGTGAAATCATGTTCCAGACGGGCTTTCTACGAACCACTTATACGGTTTGATGGGCACACTCAACCTATCATCATTTTCTCTGTTGGCTTGGAGTAAACAGCGAAGGAAAAGATTACTGGGGGTGAAGTATGTGTGTCTGTGGAATGAAGGAATGAATGAATGTGGAATGAATGAATGTGGAATGAAGGAATGAAGGAATGTGGAATGAAGTATGTGTGTCTGTGGAGTGAAGGAATGACTGTGGAATGAAGTGTGTGTGTCTGTTGAGTGAAGGAATGAATGTGGAATGAATGAATGAATGAATGTGGAATGAAGTACGTGTGTCTGTGGAATGAAGGGTGAAGTATATGTGTGTTGTGTGGAATGCAGCGGAGGGGAAAATAAATGACGAAGCTGGCGTTGTTTCTTTAACCCGTTGACTGCGAATTTCCTACCAGAAGACATCACCCAGCTATAGGAATGGATCAAAAAGTGGCTGCTACAATTCAATGAAGAAAAGTGTAAAGCCCTGCATACCAATACCACATGGGAAACACTCCACTATCCACCACAGAGGCAGAGAAAGACATGGTAGTATATGTTATCAGGCTACCAGTGAAAGCAAATTCGTTCCAATCGCAGCGGACGGGTTAAAGTTTATAATTATTGATATCTTCGGCCGTAGTAAGGTGCTAAACATATTATTACAGTGGAAATATTACGTTTTCTTTGTATTTTTCTGCAGCGAGGAAGGCAGACCGAAGGGGAAACATAAATATTTGATTACGTGAGACTTCTGGAGCTATATATTCCTTTCGACATTTTTATTACCATTACAAGAGGAGGATGTTTATATTTTTCAGTTCTTGGTGCGTCTCCTTCCCTGTAAGAAAAAGAATCAAACGACATCACAGCTTTGCCTGATATTATGAAGGGCTTTTAGGTTATCTATGTTAATGAATGTTCCTGCTTCCGTCACACTGCACGAAGAATGATTAGCGAAGGTAGGGAAGAAAACGAAGGTAAATACTGATGATCGGCTGACAGGACAACAACAAAATAATCAGGAACAAAGCATTTCAGATTCATTATTATTATTTTTTTACAACAAAGGAGACAGCTCAAGGGCACACACAAAAAAAGGAAACAATAATAAAAAAAAGCCCGCTACTCGCTGCTCCTAAAAAAAAAAAAAAAATAATCCAAGAGGTGGCCGAAAGAGAGGAATACACAAGCCTATCTAGACAAGCATTCGGTGGAAGTCGATAAGATCCTTTTACTGATAGCAGGAAGGTTACTCATTATATTTCCAGCGTCCAAGTGATAAATTTTCTTTCTCGAGTAGAAGTGAGAGCAAAAAGTTGAGTTTCATTGTGTTAGTATATCTTCCACACGCTAAATTTCCTTTCTCGTTGCCCACTGGCCTCTTGCAGACTCCTTGTGTTATGTTCTTATATTACTACACTCCAAATACTAAGTTTCCTTTCTCATGTGGGAAAGGAGACAAGAGGGTGACTCAGCGTTGGCAAATCATCGTACTCAGCGCATTGCATTTTCGTCGTTTCTGACCAATAAATATACCAGAAAAAAACGAAAACGATCAATATTTAACAGTTTTAGCGATAACTTTAAATTTCCATCGTTATTTGTGTGGTTGCGACCGTCTTGGAGCTTAAAAATGATAAATTCAGTGTTCAGAGTACGACAATTTGGCAACGCTGGGGTGACTGCCGCCATTGTGTTACTAACGTTCAGGAGATAAATTTTCTTTCTCCGGCATCAGTGAGAGCAGGGAGATGAGTGTCGTTGTATCAGACCTCCAGTATTTTTTTTCCTCCCCGCCCATAGCGTCGGTAGGCTTTCTTCAGGGGCCAGATGGTCAGCGCAAGCCCGTCATGGAGCAGGCAATTTTTTTTTATAGTGGCGCCGTTTATGCTTGGCTCATGCTGCCCCCTGGAACTCATTCTTGATTCACTGGACGGTTTCTTCTAGAGTCCAGGTTGATGGGTGGGCTTCTTGACAGCATGTGGGTAGTCTTAGGCCACTCGGCGGTGACTGAAAAATCCCAGGTGGCAGCGTGGGGATTCGAACCGACGTTGTCCATGGCGTAGTGAATGTGAGCCCAGCACGCTAACCACTCAATCACTGCCTGCTCGGTTTCCTC
Organism: Eriocheir sinensis; assembly: GCF_024679095.1. Lineage (NCBI taxonomy): Eukaryota > Metazoa > Arthropoda > Malacostraca > Decapoda > Varunidae > Eriocheir > Eriocheir sinensis. Next base: position 16,421,377 of record NC_066534.1, read on the forward strand.
TCCCGTGTGTCAGTGATGGCAAGAAGGAGATTGCCATTACATTTCTATCGTTCAATGAGTGTTCTTTCTCGAGTAGAGGTAAGAGCAGGGAGATGAGTGTCGGTGTAATAGTTCCTCCCACATGCTTAGTTTCCTCTCCCGTGTGTCATAAGGCAAGAAGGAGATTGCCAATATATTTCTATCGTTCAACTGATGAGTGCTTTTTTCTCGAGCAGAGGTAAGAGCGGGGAGATGAGTGTCGGTGTAATAGTTCCTCCCTTATGCTCAGTTTCCTCTCCCGTGTGTCAAAGATGGCAAGAAGGAGACGGATATTGTATTTCTATCGTTCAACTGATGAGTGTTCTTTCTCGAGCAGAGGTAAGAGCGGGGAGATGAGTGTCGGTGTAATAGTTCCTCTCGTATGCTCAGTTTCCTCTCTCGTGTGGCAATGAAGACGAGAACGCTGCCATTACAGTACATGAGAACATAAGAACGTAAGGAGTCTGCAAGAGGCCGGTTCCTTCTACTGTTCATATACCAAGTTTTCCTTTTCGAGATGGCACTGAGGTAAGGCGACAGATATATATGTGTTATTTCCAGTCAAACTCTGATTTATTTTCTTTTGTGGAGTAGCGCAGGACAAGTTCGGTAGTTTTCGTGGCCCCTTCAAGTCTGCCGATACCAAAGTCTTCCGTCGGTACAGTCTTGGGGCACCGCGAGGCACCGCAGATACTGACCCATGAAACAGGGCCTCGGAAATCTTACTTTACTGGGATAATTAGCGTCTCTCTCTCTCTCTCTCTCTCTCTCTCTCTCTCTCTCTCTCTCTCTCTCTCTCTCTCTCTCTCTCTCTCTCTCTCTCTCTCTCTCTCTCTCTCTCTCTCTCTCTCTCTCTCTCTCTCTTATCTTATCACACACGCTTCCTCCTCTTACAACAACTATCTCATATCGCGTTCTCATGAGTGTTTTATCGCGTTCCCGGTATGGAAGCTTTGTCAGACTACCGCCAGGGTTATAAAACTACATATACGTTACTGGTACCGTGTATAAGATAACTTTTACTTTTCGTCCCTAAGCTGGTTCGCTACGTTACATGAATCCCGCCAAAGCAGCGACTCGGCCCCGTGCAGCCTTCTTGGGCCTGTGTTCCCTTCTTCCTGCGATTTGAAGGCTGGCAAGAGGGGAGTATGAAGACACCTCTCGAACTTATTCTTATTTCGCTTTGGAACTTCAACTTTCTCTTCGTGGGTCCAGAGCTGAATGTCTTTTCCATATTTGTTTTGCCCTTGAGCTGTTTCCGTTGGTATTAAAAAATCTGGAGAAACTTTTCAGTTCGTGGGAAAAGTCAAGGCTTAACTGACTTAAGATTTTTATAACACTGTTCTCGAAATTATGCCGAAGAGGATATATATATAGATCTATAACAAATTAGTCTTAAATGTGTTCGCTATACTTTGACCTTTACTTGACGAAAAAGGCCCCTCGACCTAATGTCGCCCAGACTGAATAAGCTAACGGTGCCGGGGCGGCCGACGATAAAACACACAGTTTTCTCGGTGGTGCATGACGGGCCGGCCGATCCACCAGTCCTCGGCGGGGCGGGCAAACATAACTTGACGGCGAAGAAAGGATGGCCGCCGCCTGCACCTGAGCCGAGACTCAAACTCAGACTTTGAGGCGCCAAGCGCACGTTTCCTGAACTAGGCCTTCGTGTGTGTGTGTGTGTGTGTGTGTGTGTGTGTGTGTGTGTGTGTGTGTGTGTATGCACGTTAGGATGGGGGTCACTGCGCCTGTACGGAACAGCTCGCAACCTCGATTTCTGTGACGTACCGGCGCGGCTTCGCCAAGGAAACAGGCGACACCTTCCTCTCGTCACGCCGCGGCAAACACTCGGCGGGGAGGGAATGCATCACGAAGGGACTCTCGATGCTGAAACAGCGACGGCTCAGGGTCCGGACGGCTCTGTTCCGGTGCAAGAAAATAATGTGTTGTCAGCAGGGCTTCGTTCTACACTAAAAAAAGATCACTCGACTTTTGTGCGTCTTTGTAGCGTCTTCGAAAGAGGCCTAAAGGGTCGTGGTGGTAGTCTGGCGTGTGTCTGGCGGCGGTGACCACCCTAGCTGCAGCAAGTCAGGAGGGGGGGGGGGGGGGTTGCGAACTTCTTGATATGGATAAAGAAATGTCATGGCAGGAAACACGGAAGACCTCAGGACGAAAAGCTTGCAAGGATGACTCCGCAGTGTCCGCGCGACCCGCTGGCTGCAGGGGTGCCTGGTGGCGGTGACCCCAGACAGGCGGCGCTGGACGGCGGTCCCAGACAGCGAGGAGGGGTGAGGGGAGGTCTCTGAGGCCATTAACCTCAATCCTTTTTTCCCTAGTCAGCAAAGGCCGGCGCGACTCGTGGGTGCAGGTGACCCTCCCTGTTTGACCGTCGTGAGGCGCCACCCAGCGGCGGCCATCTGGCGGCCCCGCAGCCCGCCGCGGCCCGTCGTGGTGTGTTTGTTTCCTGGGCAAGCTGTGATTGGGTCATGATGTTCCTGGTCAACACGCCTGAAAGGTCAAATCCATATCCTGGACTTTCCAAATTTCCCCGGATCCCTGCCGTAACGGGGCGCCTGGGTCGGCGGGCGGCGGGTCGCGGGGTGTCGCCGCCCACCGTTTGTTTACTCTTTTCCGCCTGAACGCCGACCCCACGCTGATGCTTCTTGACGACGCCGGCGAGGACTTGTGCGGCTATTTTTATTCCTCATCCAAGTGTTCCTCACTTTTGTCTTGGTTTCTGTGATCGGGTCTGAGGAGTCCAGGAGCCTTCATCTGGGTAACAGCCTGCAGAGGTACACTTTTGGAGCTCTGCTGAAGAGGTGGGGTCATAGTAGTGGTAATAGTAGAACATGTGTGTTGGCGCTGCTGGGGAGACTCCACTACCACAGAGGCCCAAAAGATGGCTTACACTTGGCTTACACCGGTGCCTTGGGCCTACACAAGAGACTGCTACCTGTGAGGGGCGGCGTGGAGGTGACAGGAGGGCGTTCTGCACTGATGAAGGAAGTCGTGCACTACCGTGGTGACTACAGACATCGGGAAAAGAGAAGAATAAGGCTCAAGGCCGCTACGGAATAAACAGAGTATACTTAGTGATTCGTTTTTCAAATATGGTACAAATAATTAATGAAAGAAATGATCCGGAGTTTAGTAAGCGGCAATACGAGTTTGAAATGGAGGTTGAATACACTGTTGGGTGGGAAGGATATTTAAATGTCTAGGGCAAGTGTTCTTTTATATTCTCCTTATGTAATTGTATGTACGTCGTTTTGTCTGTGAATTAATCATTGCGTTGCCCTGTTGCTGATCCACCTGACTGCATGGATGGACGATTTGAGTGATCATTCTAATGTGTGTGTGTGTGTGTGTGTGTGTGTGTGTGTGTGTGTGTGTGTGTGTTCGTGCATGAGTGAGTAAGACAAGATAAGATGCAAAAATGGAAATATCATGACAGGGGAACGATTTCACAGTCATTCCATCACCACCACCATCACCACCACCACCATCACCACCACTTCCACCACCATCACCACCACCATCCCCACCACCACCACCACCACTTTTTTTTAACTTTCTTTACTCATCGTTTTTTTCTTTTCATTTTCCTCTTCTGTTTTCCTCACCACCACTGTCATCATCATCACCACCACCACCACCACCGTCATCATCATCACCACTCTTTTCGTTCTTTACTCTTCTTCTTCCTATCATCTTTTCCATCTTCCTTATCTTGTTTTCCTTTTTTTCCCTCTTCCTCTTCCATCACCTTTTTTTCCTTCTCATTCTTTCCTTTTTTTTTTATTTCTCTATATTTTTCCACTTCTCGTTTTCTTTCTTTCTCTTTTCCTCTTCTTCATTCACCATCTGAGAGAGTTTTAAATAGAAAAAAAAAAAAAAAAACATTTCCGTGACTACAAACATCGCCCCAAACCCCTCTAAATAAACAAGAAATCTAGGCCGCTTCAAAATCAAACAAGACATACAAGCTTAAAAAGACACGTTATGGGTACTTACAACAGACCCAAATTCCCGACCCCCATCTCAGTAGCCAAGAACGAGGGCAAGAACGCGAGAAACAACGAGAAAGCCCTGTGATTGGCGGATAAGGAAAGACTGTCTGTGTGGCTACTGTGTCTCTCTCAACTATTGGCTCGCGGCAGTTCGGGCGATGTAGAGTGAAGACGTGCGCTTGGATATCTTCTGGGTCAGTACTCTCACATCAACTCCTTCCAGAGGCCAAAAGGGAGGTTAATCGAGTTCTCATAAGTGCCTTTTCACCATCATGGCACAGAGGAAGGGTCAAACTACTACCAGGGTCATAAAACTACCCCTGGAAGTGCCCTAAACGGCTAGGAAAGACTTGTTAAATGTATGTGCTTGGGAGGTGAAACAAGGCGCCTGACCCACATACCAGCGCGATGTAGGCGGGCAAATGTTTGTTCGCTCCGAGAAACCTACACTGGCGAAGGGAAAAAAAGGCGTCCGAATTAGCATACGAAACAAAAGAGGAGCGAGAGATGGACCTGAAGGGGATAAGGGTGTTTGTTTATCCTATATCCCGAGCTCTCTCCCTCTCCCTTTCCCTCTCCCTCTCTCTCCTCTTGCCCCTTCTACTCTTCCTGGTACTCTTTCTACAAGTCTCCTTCTTCTCCTCTTCTTCTTCTCTCTTGTTCCTTTTCTTTGTCTTTTTTCTTCTCCTTTCATCATATTTTCTCTCTTTTTACTTTTTTCTTTTCTTCTTTTTCATTTTATCATGTTTTCTTTGTCTTTTTTCTTCTCCTTTCATCATATTTTCTCTTTTTACTTTTTCTTTTCCTGTTTCTTCATTTTATCATGTTTTTCTTTTCTTTTTCTTCTTTTTTCTTCTTTTTGTTCTTCGGTCATAATTATCTTCTTTATTTACTTCAGTGTTTCTTCTTTTTCTCTTTTTTTATCATCATTGTTTCTTTTTTTTCATCAGTATATTTTTCTTTTTTTTGTTTTCTCTTTTTTTCTATCATCCTTTTCTTTTCTGTTTCCTCTTCTTGTTTTCCTTTCTTTCCTCTTCTTTTCTCATCAACTGTTTTTCTCTTCTTCTTTTTCCTTTCATTCCTCTTCTTTCATCATCTTTCTCTTTTCGTATATTCTCTTTTTCTTTCCTCCTCTTCTTCATTTGTAATTTTCTCTTCTTCCTTCTTGCTCTTCGTATTCTTTCCCTCCTCCTTCCTCCTCCTCTTCATCATCTTGTTCTTCCTCTTGTTCTTTTATACTCTTTCTCTTCCTCTTCTTCCTTCTCCGTCTTCCTTCTCTTCTCTTGTTCCTATTCTTCATTTTCTTTCTTCAATATTTTTTTCCTTTTTTTTTACAACAGAGGAGACAGCTCAAGGGCACACACAAAAGGAAACAATAATAAAAAAAAGCCCGCCACTCGCTGCTCCCAAAATAGAATCCAAAGAGGTGGCCAAAAGAGAGGTCACATTCCATTCATTATCTTTCTTTTCATCATCATCATCATCATCATCATCATCATCATCATCATCATCATCATCATCATTATCACCTTTACCTTCTTCTCCTCCCTCCTCATCTTTCTTTCCCTGCTCCATTTTCACATTTTCTATTTCCTTCTCCTCATCTTCCTTTATCTGCTCCATTTTCACCTTTTCTATTTCCTTCTCCTCCTCCTCCTCCTCCTCCTCCTCCACAACTATCAATCAGTCAATCTCTACGATACCTCACGTCCCCCACGTTCGTGTACTCAGCTTACTCCCACACCCTACATGTGCTCTACCCGCATCCTTGTTTCCTGGTTCGGCTCTCCACTCACTCACTGCCTGTCTACCTAACCGTCCCACTAACCTCTTCATCACGACCCCTTCTCACTATACAAACAGCTCCTACCACTACTACTACTACTACTACTACTACTACTACTACTACTTTGTCATAACAGCTTTTACCCATGGTCCAATAGGGTCTTCTTTTACCTATTGCTGTTTTTTTATTTAGTGAGAGAGGAGATGTGGGGTTTTCAGTTGAGATTTTGAGCTAAGGATAGACCGAGGATGTTGAGTGCAGGAGAAGGTAACAGCTGTAAGGGCTGTATTTTAAGACACCATCGCTTCTCACATCAACTATTTCTAAAGGTCAAAGAGGGGATCAATCGGGTTTTCATGAGTGTTTTTTAAGGTTCATGGCACAGAAGAAGGGTCAAACTACCACCAGGGTCATAAAACTACCCCTGGAAAGGCCTGCAGCTCCTACGAAAGCCATGTCAAATATGTGAACTTGGGCGACGAAATGTTTTAAAATACGACCTTAAGACCGAAGATGCCCTTCCTGATGTCACGCGGCGGCAATGGGGGTTCGAACCGTCTCCCCATGGCTCTTGGTTTGCATTGCTTGGCGCTCCAACCCAACCTTTTCTCACTGAGTGGACCCCTGACCGAAATATGATGATCTCCTAAGTCCCCCCCTTAATGTACATCATTTTGTATTCATCATTTTAGTAGCAACAAGTAATGCAATGGTGCTGTAATATTATTGTACGATACTGCTGCACTTGTTATTACTGCTGTGCTCCCTCGCCCCCAGCCACACACACGGGCTGTTCATGTACGGGACAGGAATAGGTCGGGAAGCGATCATCTCATAATTTCCAAGTCTCTCCGTGACCCCAAGAAAATTTACTATGGCCCCCCGGCTGGGAACCACTGCACTAGATCATCGCGCCCAAATGTTCCTGTTGGCCTCACCTCCCTTGTTGTGCAGGCCATCCGCAACATCCTTACTTCTCAATCTTCTCTTTAACCTGGTAGCAGCGGGGATCATGTTTCTTAATGGTCCCTCTCAGCGAGAAAAATGAGAAAAAATAATCACTCACACAAACATTTCATAATATATATCAACGCATTTGTGATCAGTTTATGCAGCATCTATTTTGGGGGGGTTTATATCATGGCACAAATTTGGCCCGTCGCTGCTACACGGTAAAGCCACAAATTTGGCCCCTCGCTGCTCCCGGGTTAAGCAGCCTTCCAAAACAATACAGAGGGGCGTCATTATGTAAACTCGTTAATTATGCATTCATCAAGGACATAACACCTGTACAAAGCCTTACGTGTGCAGGGAGTCAGGTAATTAGAGGTGGATAAAGGTCTAATCACGTTCTCCGTCATGAAGAGTCAACAGGGAGACGCCTCCAAGTGTTTGCACCGCCGCGCGAGTCAATGTTTGGGACGTTATATATGTGGTGCAGTTATTCAATACGACGAAGAGCGGGGCTGTGCGTGCTAGTGTGTGTGTGGGGTGCGTGCGTGTGTGTGTCTGCCAGTGTGTGTGTGTGTGTGTGTGTGTGTGTGTGTGTGTGTGTAAACAAAAAAAAAACACTGTTGAGGTCTATTGTTCCGTGTTGTGGTTGGCTGAAACTCTGATGAAAATAATAGTAATCATCATCATCATCATCATCATCATCATCAGCGGCTATCCCTCGATGCACCTCACCCACAAAATACTTCCTCCTCGGAGTTTCCTTTCATCGCTAATCTTTATCATACGAACAAATTAAATCATACCGTAGCATTGTTAACGTTACCAATGCATCCCCGGTGAAGAAGACTAACGCAAGATTACTTAAAAGGTCTTATGAGTAGCTATATATCAACAGTTATGTGGGTAGTTGTAGTTTGGCTTTTTATTTCTACATCTGGGACGCGGTTAGTTAGACGTGTTGAATTTTCAGAGCCATGTCGAAATACTACAAACTCGGGGGTAGAATATGACATAGTAAAATCAACAAAACCATACGAAAAAAGGATTGGTAAATGGAAGAGGAACAGGACGAGGCAACAGAAAGCAGAATGAGAAAGAGAAAGAGGAGGAGGAGAAGGAGGAGGTCAAGGAGATTCAGGAGGACGAGAGAATAACGAGAGAAAAGAAAGGAATGAGGATAAATTAAAGAATGAACGGGTATAAGAAAAGAAAGATTGTCCACATTAAGAAAGCAGGATAAGGAAGAGAAAGAGGAAGAGCAGGAGGAGGTCAAGGAGATTCAGGAGGACGAGAGAATAACGAGAGAAAAGAAAGGAATGGAGACAAATTAAAGAATGAACAGGTATAAGAAAAGAAAGATTGTCCACATTAAGAAAGCAGGATAAGGAAGAGAAAGAGGAAGAGCAGGAGGAGGTCAAGGAGATTCAGGAGGTCGAGAGAAATAACGAGAGAAAATAAAAGAATAGGAATAAATTAAATAACGAACGGGTATAAGAAAAAAAAAAAAAAAAAAAAGCAGATTAGCCACATTAAATCCTAAGACAAATGTGGTGTTTACCTCACTGCATCTAACTGTTAACATCAAGGTGGTATTCATTACTCGTTCAAACACCGCCGAGAGGAACGATGTTTACCCTCAATTAAATACAGCAAACAGAACCCTGAAACACTTGACTGCCTCTTCCTGTAACTTTTTTTGGGGGGGTTGATTTGGTTGATTTGGTTGCAGTCTCGCGGCACCGAGCTAACACCGGCGAGGGAGGGGATGTTGACAGAGTACCTTGCCTTGCCTTGCCTTGCCTTGCCTTGCCTTGCCTTCCCTCTCCTCCTCTCCTCTCCTCTCCTCTCCTCTCCTCTCCTCTCCTCGGCTCTCCTCTCCTCGTCTCTCCCCTCCTCTCCTCTCCTTTCCTTTCCTTTCCTTTCCTTTCCTTTCCTTTCCTTTCCTTTCCTTTCCTTTCCTTTCCTTTCCTTTCCTTTCCTTTCCTTTCCTTTCCTTTCCTTTCCTTTCCTTCCCTTCCCTTGCCTTGCCTTGCCTTGCCTTGCCTTGCCTTGCCGAAGTACCGTGCCCCTACAGGCGTTGGCAACTATGGCTTGTCACGTCTCTCTGTCCCTTGTATATGCACTGCAGCAACTGTCCAGCAGAATATCACAAACAACAACAGCAACAACAACAACAACAAAAAATACAACAAAGCAAACACTTACAAAACCGAAATTTTTACATTTACATTTTCTTCTCTGTCTGGTGGTGGTGGTGGTGGTGATGATGGTGGTGCTCAGTAAAGAGAAATGAGGAGAGAGAAAGAGGGAGAGACAGAGGGAGAGAGAAACAAGGAGGCGTCAAGGAGATGAGTCGAGGAGGCCGAGTCGCTCTCCTCGCTGGCGTGGGAACGACTTTCGAGTGTCCGAGATTGTGAAGGAGTGGAAGGAGAGAAGGAGAAGGAGGAGGAAGAGAGAAAGAAGAAGAAGAGGAGGAGGAGGCGAAGGAGGAGTACAATGATAATACTAATAAAAATAACAAATAATAATAGAAAATAATGATAATAATAATATGAAAAAAAGAGTAAATGAAAGAAGAAAAGGAGGAGGTAATGATAAAACAAGAGGAAGAGAAGGAGATTCAATAGGAAAAGGAAAACGAGAGAAAAGAAAGGAAAGACGGGATATGAAGAGAAATCAAGGAAAACAAATGAAAAGAGGGAAGAGAAAGGAACGAGGGGACAGGAAAAGAAATCAAAGAAAACTTAAAAGAAGGGAGAGCGCAAGGAACGAGGGAACAGGAAGAGAAATTAAGAAAAACAAAGGAGAGAGGGGACAGGAAGAGAGATCAAAGAAAACAAATTAAAAGAGGGAAAAAAGGAAAGAGGCAACAGGAAGAGAAATCAAAGAAAACTTAAAAGAAGGGAGAGAGCAAGGAACGAGGGAACAGGAAGAGAAATTAAGGAAAACTAAAGAGAAGAAGGAAGAGCAAACATACGAAACGGGGACGTGGAGTCAAGAATTAAGGAACGTCCAGAATTCTGTGCCGTGAGAAACAGGCATTTTAGGTCACCTGCTCCGGGTTTTAGCTCCTGTGAGGGTCGCGTTCCCAGGTACGTAGGTATGGAACAACCACAAGAAGACATCACCAAGCTTCAGGAATGGAACAAAAAGTGGTTGCTACAATTCAATGAGGAAAAATGTAAAGTCCCGCACCTTGGGAGAGGATATCCAGCATACCAATACCACATGGGAAACACTCCACTATCCACCACAGAAGCAGAGAAAGACCTGGGAGTGCATGTTACCAGGCTGCCAGTGAAAGCTGAATCCGTACCAATCGCAGCGGACGGGTTAGTCTTGCTTGTGAGACTGGCCACTTGTAATAACTCACGAGCAAGTAAAATTAACTATATAAAGCGCTATTACGACTTCCTGAGGTTAAGGTTGTAATTCAGCGCCTAAGAGAGCCTACAGAATGATCTTTTGTTTTTCTTGTGGGTCTGGCCAATGAAATGACCTACACGAATTATAAAACGATAAAACCCTGTGATTATTTAACCCAGTAGCTGCGGGGATCATGTTTCTTAAAGGCCCTTCCCTCTAAGCGAGAAAAATGAGAAAAATCATCACTCACGCAAACCATTTCATAATATATATCAACGCATATGTGATCAGTTTATTTTATTTTATTTGTATATTTAGATCTTAACTTTAGTCACCAATGATAATAAAAGTAACCTCTAAGATGCATGACTAAGGTTACATGTGACTTTTATCCTAAGACCTAATACTACTAGTGAAAGACAAAATCATTCGCCACAACTGTTTCAGGGGCTGCGAGGGGCTGCAAGGGGCTATGAGGGGCTCCGAGGGGCTATGAGGGGCTGCGAGGGGATGCGAGTGGGTGCGAGGGGCTGCAAGGGGCTACGAGGGGCTGCAAGGGGCTACGAGGGGCTACGTGAGGATTTACAGGTGAGCAAGATCCGCTTCTCTCGAGCTACAGGTGCTGCGGGGGGCCTCTTGTTTACCTGTGGAGGCACGTGACACCCACCTGGCTACCCTCCCTCATTATGGACGTGTTGACTCACGACTACGCTCCGCTGGCCCGGGCGGGGGAGGGGTGGTAGGGGAGGAAGAGGAAGAGGAGGGAGAGAGAGAACAGGGAGGGGTGGTAGGGGAGGAAGATGAAGATGAGGGAGAGAGAGAACAGGAAGGAGTGGAAAGAAAGAAAGGGAAGAAGGAAGAGGAGAGAGAGGAGGGAGGAGTGGAGAAAGAGAGAAGGAAGAAAGGAGAGGGGAAAGGGAAGGGGGAAAGGAGAGGGAGGGGAGAGAGGAGAAAGGAAGGGGAGAAGGAAGGAAGAAGAGAACGGAGAAAGAGGGGAAGGGGAAGGGAGAAAGGAGAGGAAAGAGAGAGAGAGAAAAGGATGAGGGAAGGGAGAGTAAGTGATGATGAACAGCGTGAGAGGGAAGGGAAGGAGAGGAGGGAGAAGAGAGAGGAGAGAACTAAGCGATAGGGGAGAGGAAGGAGAGAGTCATACATAGAGGAAGGAGGAGGAGGAGGAGAAGGAGGAGGAGGAGACAGAGGAGGGCAGAGAGAGAAATCAGTTAAGCGATAGTGGAGGGGAAGGAGAGAGAGAGAGGAGGAGATTAGCCATAAGAGATACGAAGGAGGAAAGAACACAGAGAGGAGAGAGTTGAAGAGAACCAAGCGTGGGGAAGCAGTGGGGAGGAGAGGAGGGGAGGAGAGGCCCAATAATGTAGGTCTCCCCACATCAACGAACTCGCCTCCTCATTACACGTGGTTAGCGGCGCAGGGGAGGGCGGGCGCTGCTGCTGCTGCCGCCAAAAGGACGTCTGCAGCACCCGAGGCCATGTCGCGACTTGACCACAGCCTCGGCGACGCGTCCAACGCAATATGTCATCCACTGAAACGCGACCGACGAGACTAAGCCATTCAGTAACCTTCCGGGCAAGTGCTTCTGTTTACTTGGGTGTCAGACGGACGTTAGCCAAAGCGAGGAGGCCGAGGACACAAGAAGGGTTAAGCTAAGCCCTCGGGAACGCCTGTGTCGCTGCGTGGTGTCCCAAGTGTGTGAAGGGTGAGCCAAGGATCCGTCGGGCAGGGCAGCGGCGGCGTAGGAGGTCGAGGCGCCGGACGACAGCTTGTTAAAATGTTTATGGTCGCCGTCGCCACCATCTTCCGCCTGACTAACTCTCAGGTAAGGCAATCTTGGTGTTGTGTTGTTTTCATTGATTGGACGAGGCCGAGGAGAGGGAGCGATAGGCCGGGTAAAGTGGGTTATCGGCCGCCAGGTTCGGAAGGCAATGAGGAGGAATGAAGAGGAGTAAGAGAAGGGCAGGAAAAACGTTGTAGAAGGCAACATAACATAAAAACCTAAGGAGTCTGCAAGAGGCCGGTTCTCCTATACAAGGCAGCTCCTGTACACTCAACCCCACCTTACCTCACCATCCATGGCTTTATCTAACCTCTTCTTGAATGTATCTATGGTATTGGCACCCACAACATGGCTCCCAAGCCTGTTCCATTCGTCCACCACTCTATTGGTGAAACAATTCTTGCCTATGTCTTTGTTGAATCTGAATTTGTCTAACTTAAAACCATTGCTACGCGTCCTACCTGGTTCTTTAACTATCAAAATCTTATTGACATCCCCTTTATTAAAGCCCTTCATCCATTTATAGACTTCGATCAAGTCTCCTCGCAACCTTCGCCTTTCTAGAGAGTGTGGATTTAAATGCTTCAGCCTGTCTTCATAAGCTCGTTAGTGGCGCAAACTAATTTTATTTATAGTGGCTGCCGTGGTATATGACTCTGTTTGGCCCATGCTGCCCCCGGTGCTCCTCTTGACAGAAGTCGTTGATGTTAAGGTTAATTGAAAATCTGGGCAGCATGTGGGTAATCCTCCACCACTCGGCGATGGTCTGAAAAATTAGCGTGTGTCGGTGGGACTCGAACCTAGTCCTCGGGCTCACCATACCTGCACGACAACCACTCGGCCACCGCCACCCCGTGTTGTTGGGATTAATGGTACGATTTAGGTAAAGTTGAATTATGTGATCAGATTCGCTTAGTTAGAGGCCACGGCAGTACGCAGACACGGCGCGGCGGTTTACTGTTTGTTTTAGCGCCCAGGAGGAAAGGCAAACCTCCTCCCCGAACGGTACTTTCCGAAACACTGCAGAAGGGAAGGTGAAAAAACACGAGCCGGCAAATACTTGTCGGCGCGTCCAGACAGGGGTAAACAATGGGTGAGTTATGGCCTCTGTAGGGAAAACAAGCTGCGGGCGTCTTTATATATAAGTTTTGTTTAGCTTTTGGTCTCTCTTTTGAACCCTGAGAAAAATCGACACGCCGGGTTGACTTAGAATTTGTTTCATCTATAGACACAACATAATTATACATAGGTGAAACTCATTTGCTCGCTCATCTACTACATACGTTTGAGAAGTATTACGGCAAAGACATGATCGGAGTTGCGTACGTATTTCTTCATTAGTTTGTTGACGGTCTTATGGAAGGAAGGGAGGAAGGAAAAACGTTAGAAGAGTGACTTAGGGAAGGGAAGAGAAGGGAAAGGAAGCCGTTAGATGAGGAAGTGAAGGAAAGGAAGCGAAAACGTTGGAGGGAGAAAGTTAGATAAGTGAGGGAAGGGAAAATGTTAGTGAAGGGAGTGAGGGGAAGGAAGGGAAAACGTTGACTGGAGTGAAGGACAGGAAGGTAAAACGTTTGAGAAGGAAATGAAGGAAGGAAAGAAAAACGTTAGAGAAGGGAGTGAAGGAAAGGAAGGGAAGAGCAAACGTTGGAGAAGTGAGGGAAGGGAAGGGAAGGGAAGGGAAAACGTCGGGAAAGAGAGTGAAGAAAAGGAAGGGAAGAGCAAACGTTGGAGAGGTCAGGGAAGGGAAAGAAAGAAAAAACGTTTGCGAAGGGAGTAAGGACAGAGAAGGAGAAACGCTGGATGAGGAGGTGGAACATGAAAATCAGGAGGAAGAAGAAAAAAAAAGAACATAGGAGGAAACAAGTGAAACAGGCGAGAACATGTGACCTTAGGGAGACGAGGTTGGGGAGAGGGGAGGAGAAGCGGAAGAGAGGGGGGAGAGGGGAGATGTTTGATGAGGGAGGAAGGGAACTGTATTGGCTCAGGTGAGAGTTGCACAAACAGAGGTGCGGCCGCTGCCCTAATATTGAAGCTCACTCTCTTTCACCCTCTGTCCTCCCTCCCCCTCTGTTTGCTCCTACACCCTGCTGAGATGCTTTCCTCTATGTCCCGTCTTAGCTAAGGGTACAGGGTGACCACAAGAGGCTAATCTATCCATACAAAGCTCCCCCAGAACCATAGAAATATCTCTCACGCGTTTGTTTATCTATTCTACTTTTTTTTTATATTGGTATTGGTTTGATTGGTTAGCCTGCTCCGTCCACTCCAGTAATTTGTTTTTTTTTCATCCTTTTCTGCTTTCCTCAACCTGTGTACCTTTCTTCCCTCCCTCTGTGCTTTCCTTTCCCTGCTGCGCCGCTCTCCTCTATCCCTGTTTTAGCTAAGGGTACAAGGTGACTTCAAGAGGGTAGCCAACTTGTAACTCCAGAACCATAGAAACATCTCCCCCGCGTCTGGTAATCAGTTTATCTTAGTTTTAACTTTTCCTTTTATTTTGGACTAGCTGTGTGATTGCTTAGTTTACTCCAATTGCCCGTCGGTTCCACTAATTTGTTACATCGATCTCTTCCTGTTTCCCTCATCTCGCGTCTCTCTTCCCACAGGTGGCAGCCGGCGCGTCCTCAGAGCTCAGGTGAGGCGTGGGCTAAGAAGGTTGTAAGTATTCTTTATCATGATCATCATTATTGAGTCACCTAAATAAACTCTTAGAAATAGTGTCTTGCTGAATGGGAGGCGTCACTGAACACCGAACACAAACTTAAACTTCTTTTAAGATGCCAACAAGTGAGGCGCCTTGCTCGGGGAATGTCCTTCACTTGTTATTTATGCTATAGTACAAAGGACCTGAGCGTAGCGGTGGAGTGCAGAAGAGGCCTTGGAAGGACTGACCATTATTTTCATGTAAGGGCAGGGCAGGGCAGGGCAGGGCAGGGTAGCGGAAGTCAGGGCTGGCTAGGGCAGGTTAGGGCAGGGCAGAGTAAAGGAGGCAGAGCCTGGGGCGTGAGTGTAACTGCTGGCGTCCCCTCAGCTCCGTGTGTCGCGCGGAGGGGAGGTTCCCAGACCCCGGGGCGTGTGAGGGCTACTTGGAGTGCGTGGCGGAGCACGAGGGCAGCCCACACCTCGCCGCCCACTATTACAGGTGTCCAAGCGGCTTCTTCCATCCCGGACTGGCCAGGTGTGTGGCCCAGGCCCAGGTGAGTCACGTCCTCTCTTGTCAAGTAAACTCACCGTGAGCCCCTCACGCGACACCTTCAGTTTCTGAAATGGGCGGCTTAAGTTAATAATGCTGTGCATTGCAGGGGGAAGCTTGCCCGCCTGAGGGGGTCGAGGCGCCACGGCTGGCCAGACGGACGGGGCAGCTCGGCGCTCCCGTCCGGTCACCGCGCCACGACCTGCTGTGTGCCGGCCAACAAGGGTTCGCCTGCGCCTCGTGCACGCAGGAGGTGGTGTGTGCGGGGCGTGAGGCGTACCTCTCCCCCTGTGCCGCCGACACCCGCTGCGTGGCGGACGTCAGGTTCAGCGGCGGCGTGTGCTACCCTCGCTGGCCGCGGGACAACTGCTCCTGCACCGCCGCCGGCCAGGTCATGCCGGACGTTTATGACCACACAATGTTCCTGCAGTGCACGGCGCCATTTAAACCTCCGAATGTGTTCTACTGTGACGCCTTGCACGTCTTTGATCCAGAAACTTTAACGTGCATGGCGGCCCCCGCCCTGCCGTCCTGCTCCGCCACGGGCGTGTTCCCGGTGGAGCAGGCCTGCCGCTGGTACTACAGCTGCATGCCTGGCGGCGCCGGGCAGTGGTATCAGGGGTACCACTTGTGTCCCTCGGAGAAGGTGTACAGCCAGGCCTTGGGTGTGTGCGTGGAGCCTCGGAGCCTGGCTGCGGGGACGCCGTGCAGCACCCAGCGCAAGATGACCAACTTCTCCTGCAACTTTTGGCAGCTTCTTCTCGTGTTCTTCTTCCCCAAACACATCGCCTCCATCTGCTACCCCGTCTGAGCGTTCCCTCCCGGCGGGGCCCTCCATGACGCGGCATCTGCCCCTGGCCGGAGCACCCCGGCACACTCAGGCGGGGAGGAGGGGCGCCCTGAGAGGAACAGGAAGAGCCGCCCCTCGAGCGCCTGTGACAGTCCTCGCGCTGCTTTGTGTGACCCGGCGGCGACAGGCAGGGCGGCGCCGCGAGACTGCCGGTGCTCAGACATAGCACTGCTGTCTGTCTGTCTGTCTGTCTGTCTCTGTCTTCCACTTATCTATCTATCTATCTATCTATCTACAAACACACACACACACACACACACACACACACACACACACACACACACACACACACACACACACCGATGGGCATATATATG
>NC_066534.1:16440162-16465162 GCF_024679095.1 Eriocheir sinensis
GTAGTAGAAAAAGAAAATATTGGAGAAAACCGAAAGTGAGTTCAGGTAAATAGATGAGTAAGAAATAAAAAGAAAAGAAAAAGTAAATACACATAAGAAGGTAAAAAAAGAGATAGAAGACCAAAATAACTACTGCCAAATTTACAAGAAAAGACGAAAAAAGAAAATATTGGCGAAAGAAAATATAGAAATAGAAAAAAAACAAGGAAGATGTGTGTGTGTGTGTGTGTGTGTGTGTGTGTGTGTGTGTGTGTGTTCCTATGTGCGTGTGAAAAAGAAAAACAATAAACTAAAACAGAAAATAATATTGAAGGAAAAAAAAAAAAATTAAGCACAGAGAACCCGAGATGTGTGTGTGTGTGTGTGTGTGTGTGTGTGTGTGTGTGTGTGTGTGTGTGTGTGTGTGTGTGTGTGTGTGTGTGTGTGTGTGTTCCTATGTGCGTGTGAAATAAAGAACAATAAACTAAAACAGAAAATAATATTGATGGAAGAAAATAATTAAGCACAGAGAACCCAAGATGTGTGTGTGTGTGTGTGTATGTGTGTGTGTGTGTGTGTGTGTGTGTGTGTGTGTGTGTGTGTGTGTGTGTGTGTGTGTGTGTGCCCCCCCCCCCCCTGGGTACACATACTGTTGGCTTAGCTCTGCCTTATTGACTTTGCCCCTTGCGTCGTGTCTGGCTGGCCCTCACTCCACCTCACTCCACCTCACTCCACCTCACTCCACACCTTCACACTCCACAGTCTCTTAATTTTTACTTTTTTTTATATATTTTTTCACTTTTTTTTCTTCCCCATACCGGATCATCCTACACTCCACATTCACGCTCTCTCACTCCACTCCCTCCAATTCACTCCACTCACTCTAATGCATTCCACTCACTCCACACCCTCTTTAGCTTGTCTTTCGTTCCTCCATCTCTCTTTCTCCACTCCCTTAATGCATCCATCTTCACTCCACATATCATACTCCACACACTCACTCCACATAACCTATCATGCTTTACTCTCTCTCAATCACTAACGTATTAAAAAAAAGAATAGGCAGACTAACGATCTAACTGTCTAACTTGCAAACAAACTTATTACTAACCTAACCTAGTCTAATCTAATCTGACCTAAATCGCTGACCAACCTAACCTAATCTAATCTAACTAGCTGACCAACCTAATCTAATCTAATCTGACCTAAATAGCTGACCAACCTAACCTAACCTAACCTAATTTAATCTAACTAGCTGACCAACCTAACCTAACCTAACCTAATCTAACCCAACAGCCTAAACTAAACTAAATAGCTGACCAACCTAACCTAACCTAACCTAATCTAACTAGCTGACCAACCTAACCTAACCTAACCTAATTTAATCTAACTAGCTGACCAACCTAACCTAACCTAACCTAATCTAATCTAACTAGCTGACCAACCTAACCTAACCTAACCTAATTTAATCTAACTAGCTGACCAACCTAACCTAATCTAACCTGCTGACCAACCTAACCTAACCTAACCTAACCTAATTTAATCTAACTAGCTGACCAACCTAACCTAACCTAACCTAATCTAACCTGCTGACCAACCTAACCTAACCTAACCTAATTTAATCTAACTAGCTGACCAACCTAACCTAACCTAACCTAATCTAATCTAACTAGCTGACCAACCTAACCTAACCTAATCTAATCTAACCCAACAACCTAACCTAACCTAAACTAACCTAACTAGCTGACCAACCTAACCTAATCTAAACCAACTGACGGACTAATTAAAGGAAGGAATAAAAAGAAAGATAAATATATAAGTATACCCTAATAATTCCAGCACACCCATGATAAAATAAAGATTCAGTGACCCCTACGAGACCTATTTTAAAGAACAAGAAAGTGGAGACGAAGAAGCTGAAAGAGAAAGAGAAGAAGGGGAAGAAAGCAAGGAAAATACAACGAACGAAAAGAAGATGGAAGAGAGAAGGCAGGAAGAAAGGAGGGATGATAAGGAAGAAAGAGAGTATATATAAAAAAAAAACAGACCACTGAGTACACGTCAATTTCTCGCCTGGCCGCCAGGTGTAAACAGAGGTGTGAGTGTATGCCTGGCGGGGTCATGTCAGGTCAGGAGAGAGCAGCGGGAGAAGGGAGCAAGGCGAGAGGGAATGAGGGAGGGAAAGGAGAGGAGATCAGTGAGAGAGAGATGTGAGAGAGGAAAAGGAGGAGGAGGAGGAAGAGGAAGGAGGTGGAAGGAGAGAAGAAGGAAGGATAGAGGGAGAGAAGACGGTGAAGGAGGGGAGGAGAGAAAGATTGGGGAGAGAGAGAGAGAAGGGGATGTGGAGGAAAGGGGGAAGTGGAAGGGAGAGGGAAGGAGTGAGGGAGAGAAGAAGGATGCGAAAGAAGAAGAGGAGGAGGAGGAGAAGGGGGAAGAGAAGGAAAGAGGAAGAGAAGAAGGGAGAGGAGGGGAGACGGAAGGAGACAGGGAAAGAAAGAGGAGGAGAAAACGGGAGAGATGGAGGAGAGTGATGTGGGAGAGAGAGAAGGGGAAAGAGGAAGGGAGGGAGAGGAGGGGAGGAGAGGAAAGAGGGGGGTGGGGGGTGGGAGGAGGAGGTGAAGGGCTATCAAGCTCTTGCCCCGTTACTTAAACATGGGAAGGAAAGAAGAGGAGGAGGAGGAGGAGGAGGAGGAGGAGGGTAAGAAGGGAAGCGAACAAGGAAGAGGAAGTGAAGAGGATGAAAAAGGAAGAGAAGAAGGGAAAGAAGGGAAGGAAAAGATGACGGAAATGAGGAAGAAGGAAAAAAGGAAGAAAGGAAGGAAGGAAGGAGGGAAGAGAGAAAGAAAGGATGAAAAGGAGGAAAAGGGAAAGAAAATGAGACAGATGAAAAAGAAAAGGAGGAAAACAAATATAATGATGTAGGAAAATAGACAAAGAGAAAAAAGGAATAAAAAATGAAAGAGAAGCAAAGCAAGGGAAGAAAAGAGGAGAGAAAGAAGGAAAGATAAAGAAGAGGAAGAAGAAGAGAAAGATGAAGGGAGAAATGAGAGAGAGAGAGAGAGAGAGAGAGAGAGAGAGAGAGAGAGAGAGAGAGAGAGAGAGAGAGAGAGAGAGAGAGAGAGAGAGAGAGAGAGAGAGAGAGAGAGAGAGAGAGAGAGAGAGAGAGAGAGAGAGAGAGAGAGAGAGAGAGAGAAACTATTAATAGCACTCCTTAATTTACGGTAAGTCGCGAATCTTTGCTTAATCATCATCACAAACACTATATTTTTTTTTCTTATTTCTTCTTTTTTTTCTTTCTCTCTTTACTTACCGCGACCACTAAGGAGCGTGAAGTAGTCTCTCTCTCTCTCTCTCTCTCTCTCTGTGTTTACTTAATCCCCTCCTTCCTTTGCTTGAGTGTATGTAACTCTTTATATTTTTGTGGGTTTTATTCAGCATTTCTCGCGTCTCCTGTTTGGCTAGTAACTTTCCATGATACACACACAGAACTTTTTATATATCTTTTTTTTACTACTACTACTACTACTACTACTACTACTACTACTACTACTACTACTTCTCCTACTACTTTTTTTTTACAACTATCTTTCAGGGTGTTTTCTCAGAACGTAATGCTAATCAAAGTCCTTTTTTCAACGATCATGTGAAGGCAAACGTTACCCCCTTGTCTATTACGTATTGCAGCATGTACGTACACTCTTATACCATGCACCTACACTCGCTGAAAAGTATGATTTAGTTGCCCCTAAAAATTATTTCTCTCTGGTTAGAAGTTCACCATTTTCTCCATGTGTTTTATGGGTCTCTCTGGTAAATCTTAGCCAGCCACACGGTGCAGGGATGTATGTTGAGCCTTGAGGAGAAAGAAAGAATGAAGGAAAAAAGAGATAAAGGGAGAAAGAGAGAAAGAAAAAGAAAAGAAAAAGAAAACACACACACACACACACACACACCGGGACAGACAGAGAGCCAGAAGCAGAGAAGTTCGCGAGGCAAAATAATAGAGAAATGAACAAGTACCATATCAAGACTGTGTGATCAGATACCCTAACAACACAACGACCCTTCCCGCGGCCTGGACAACAACTACCCCCCACAAACGACCGCAGACTGATGGACGACACCTAGACCTGCTCCGAGAGGGGATCGAACACCGCAGGAGAGCCTTGCAATAGGGACAAGGCAGAAAAACAGAAGGAACAGAAACCTTATATAATAGTACTCCTGAAGGTCTGAGAGAGAGAGAGAGAGAGAGAGAGAGAGAGAGAGAGAGAGAGAGAGAGAAGGGGGGGAGGGGAACCTATACATTACTGTTATTCACACCATCAGTACTACCACTATTGCCGCTGCCACTGTTACCACCACCACCACTACTACGCAATCACCTACTATTAACGATCTACCGCCACCACAACAACTACTACTACTAGTCTACTACATGATTCTTTTAGCTGGCTTAAAGTCCAGCTCGTGTATTACTGTTACTATTGTTGTTGTTGCCGTCATCACTGTTAACAGCAATGGGGCGTAGCTAACAGGTAAGTAGATACGCAAAGTCTATAGAGAGTAATGAAAAGAAACACAGAGGCCAACAGGTGGGGGCCCGCCCGCCGCCCCCTTTAGGAGTGGACGGTCGGAGGATCCTTCCCTGTGGCGCCTCAGGGGTGTGGAGGGCCGCTCAGGACGTGGCAGGACTCGCTTCCCGTCACGCCCGCCGCTTCCCGCCCCGCCAGTAGGCCAGTATCCCCGCAGCAGGACGAGACAGGCCAGCACGGCGCCGCGGCGTGTAGGGTGCGCCGCTCCTGATCGACCAAGAGGGCTTCCCCGGCCCCGCTAGGCTCCCGATGAACCTGGCGGCGACTTGCAGGTGGTGGCGGACCACCTGGGACCCCTCACCGCTGGCGAGGGTGGTGGCGGCGTCGCCGGGGGAAGCCACAGCCTGCCCCAACTGCGGGGCCCTACCCTGGGAAAGGACCTCGCCGTGCTGGGGGGGCCGCGGCTTCCTCGGTGGTGTGCCCCAACTGCGGGGCCCTATCCTGGGAAAGGACCTCGCCGTGCTGGGGGGGCCGCGGCTTCCTCGGTGGTGTGCCCCAACTGCGGGGCCCTACCCTGGGGAAGGGCCTCGCCGTGCTGGGGCTACCACGGCTTCCTCGGCGGCGTGCCCCAACTGCGGGGCCCTACCCTGGGGGAGGGCCTCACCGTGCTGGGGCTACCGCGGCTTCCTCGGCGGCCTCCACATCCTCGGCGGAACGGGGGTCTCGTCCTGGCCGGGAACGTCCCCCGCCGGGCCTCGTCCTCGCCCACAGTGTCCACCCCAGCCTGCAGGGTCTCGCCCAGGAGGGCGGCCCCACCATGGGGGGCGGGCTAACTGTGAGGCGCATCCTCGGCCTCGGGCGGGGGGTCCTCACCGTGCACAGGGGCACCACTAGCACCGTCCTGTCCTTACTGTCGGTTACCGCGGGGGCCACAGGGCCTCCAGGCGGAGGGGGCGGCCGGCTCCTCCACATTCCCCTTTAGCGCCACAGCCTCTTCTTGTTGGCCCTTTCGCTGGGCACAGCCGGCGTTTGCCGGCTAGCCACGGAGCGGACCATCCCCGAGCTGGCGCGCTCGAGTAGAGCAGCCCCAGCTCGGGCCTGAGCCACCCTCAAGGCCTGGGCGGATGGAGGGCGGGGTCGGGAGACGAAGTAAACACTGTACAGGACCATTATTTGCTTCCTGATGCATAAAAAAATTGATGCGTCTGAGGCGTGGCGCGGCGAGTGAAGTTTTGAGATGGTGGCACCAGCGATACGGCAACGGCAGGAATGGCGGCCATCCGCGCCCCTGAAGGCGTGCAACCACTGCACCCTGACTACTACTACTACTACTACTACTATCTACTAGGAGACATGATCGAGATTAATAAATGGATGAAGGGCTTTAATGAGGGGGATATTCATAAAGTTTTCTTGGTAAGAGAACCGGGTAGGACACGTAGTAATGAGTTTAAACTGGATAAATTCAGATTCAACAGGGACATTGGCAGAAAATTGTTTACTAACAGAGTGGTGGATGAGTGGAATAAACTGAGTGCCAATACAATTGTCACATTCAAAAATAAATTAGATGAATTCATGGACTGTGATAATAGGTGGGGGTAGATTCGCGGGAGCTTAGGTTCAAAGGAGCTGCCTTCTACAGGCCTAACGACCTCTTGCAGAAATCTAACCCCCATAAACAACAACCGAAACCTAAAGGAGGAGGAGGAGGGACAAGGGCGTGGGACAAACACTACACCATGGATCTATTTAACCGACCCCTTCTCTCTCTACCTCCTCATCCTCCTTCCCTCTCCCTCTTTTTCCTCCTCCCTTCCTTTCCCTCTCCCTTCCCTCCCTCCATTACTTCTGCTACACACACACTCATACAGGACCTTATGTGTGTGTGTGTGTGTGTGTGTCCGCGCGTTCAGGGTTGCCAGGTGTACGCAGGTGTGGCGGAAACAACTCAACAAAACAAAAAAAACACAAAAAAAAACAAAGAGTACATTAAAATAACAATCACAAAAACAAATCAACAAAACTTTAAAAAAAAACCCCACAGAGTACATTAAAATAACAATCACAAAAAAATAAATTAACAAAACTAATAAAAAAAAACAATGAAAGTAAATAAAAACCACAAAAAAATGATAAAACAACAAAACCAACATAACGATAGGACCTCCAACTTACCAAACCAAAGAAAACGCCCAAAAGGGAAGACTCAAGCGAAGGATGAAGTCAGGGTTAGGACGAGCAGGGAAAAATGGATGGAGCACAGCTGGGGCGGGCGAGGCGGAGACAGGTCACATGCCACCCCCGACACGCGCGACCTTTTCATCGCTCCTTGGACGAAAACTTAAGTGTGACTTCTTGGCGTGGAGAGAGGGAGAGGAGGAGAGGGAAGTAGAATGTGTGTGATGGTAAAATATAGAAAGGGGGAGGGAGAAGGTAAAGGGATGTAGAGAATGATAGAAGCAGAGGGAAGGAGAGGGATAGTAGAATTTAAAAAGGGAAGGGGAGAGGGAAAGGGATAGAAGAAAGGAGACAGAGGAAGGGAGAGGGAGAGGAATGTAGAATGGACGAGGAGGAGAAGGAAGGAGAGGGAGGGGATGTTGAATGGCGGCGGAGGAAAAGGAAGGGAGCGTGATGGGGATGTTGACTGGACGAGGAGGAGAAGGAAGGGAGAGGGAGGGGGATGTTGAATGGAGGAGGAGGAAAAGGAAGGGAGAGGGATGGGGATGTTGAATGGACGAGGAGGAGAAGGAAGGGAGAGGGAGGGGGATGTTGAATGGAGGAGGAGGAAAAGGAAGGGAGAGGGAGGGGGATGTTGAATGGAGGAGGAGGAAAAGGAAGGGAGAGGGAGGGGGATGTTGAATGGAGGAGGAGGAAAAGGAAGGGAGAGGGAGGGGGATGTTGAATGGAGAGGCAGAGGAAGTGAGAGGGAGATGGATGTTGAATGGAGGAGGAGGAGAAGGAGGAGGTCTTTCCTTACTAACCTGTTGTCCTTCTACACTAAAGTAATCGAGGCGGTTTACCGAGATGAAAACTATGACATATTGTATCTAGATTTCAGTGAGGCGTTCGACAAAGTTCCCCATCACCGGGTCCTCTGCTCTTTATTATATACATCAATAACTTGGACACAGGAATTAGTAGTGATGTCAGCAAGTTCGCAGATGATACCAAGATCGGTAGAGTAATCCAATCAGACAGGGACGCTACCGTACTCCAGGATGATAATAGAGAAATGAACAACTACCATATCAAGACTGTGTGATCAGATACCCTAACAACACAACGACCCTTCCCGCGGCCTGGACAACAACTACCCCCCACAAACGACCGCAGACTGATGGACGACCCCTAGACCTGCTCCGAGAGGGGATCGAACACCGCAGGAGAGCCTTGCAATAGGGACAAGGCAGAAAAACAGAAGGAACAGAAACCTTATATAATAGTACTCCTGAAGGTCTGAGAGAGAGAGAGAGAGAGAGAGAGAGAGAGAGAGAGAGAGAGGAGGGGAGGGGAACCTATACATTACTGTTATTCACACCATCAGTACTACCACTATTGCCGCTGCCACTGTTACCACCACCACCACTACTACGCAATCACCTACTATTAACGAACTACCGCCACCACAACAACTACTACTACTAGTCTACTACATGATTCTTTTAGCTGGCTTAAAGTCCAGCTCGTGTATTACTGTTACTGTTGTTGTTGTTGCCGTCATCACTGTTAACAGCAATGGGGCGTAGCTAACAGGTAAGTAGATACGCAAAGTCTATAGAGAGTAATGAAAAGAAACACAGAGGCCAACAGGTGGGGGCCCGCCCGCCGCCCCCTTTAGGAGTGGACGGTCGGAGGATCCTTCCCTGTGGCGCCTCAGGGGTGTGGAGGGCCGCTCAGGACGTGGCAGGACTCGCTTCCCGTCACGCCCGCCGCTTCCCGCCCCGCCAGTAGGCCAGTATCCCCGCAGCAGGACGAGACAGGCCAGCACGGCGCCGCGGCGTGTAGGGTGCGCCGCTCCTGATCGACCAAGAGGGCTTCCCCGGCCCCGCTAGGCTCCCGATGAACCTGGCGGCGACTTGCAGGTGGTGGCGGACCACCTGGGACCCCTCACCGCTGGCGAGGGTGGTGGCGGCGTCGCCGGGGGAAGCCACAGCCTGCCCCAACTGCGGGGCCCTACCCTGGGAAAGGACCTCGCCGTGCTGGGGGGGCCGCGGCTTCCTCGGTGGTGTGCCCCAACTGCGGGGCCCTACCCTGGGAAAGGACCTCGCCGTGCTGGGGGGGCCGCGGCTTCCTCGGTGGTGTGCCCCAACTGCGGGGCCCTACCCTGGGGGAGGGCCTCGCCGTGCTGGGGCTACCACGGCTTCCTCGGCGGCGTGCCCCAACTGCGGGGCCCTACCCTGGGGGAGGGCCTCACCGTGCTGGGGCTACCGCGGCTTCCTCGGCGGCCTCCACATCCTCGGCGGAACGGGGGTCTCGTCCTGGCCGGGAACGTCCCCCGCCGGGCCTCGTCCTCGCCCACAGTGTCCACCCCAGCCTGCAGGGTCTCGCCCAGGAGGGCGGCCCCACCATGGGGGGCGGGCTAACTGTGAGGCGCATCCTCGGCCTCGGGCGGGGGGTCCTCACCGTGCACAGGGGCACCACTAGCACCGTCCTGTCCTTACTGTCGGTTACCGCGGGGGCCACAGGGCCTCCAGGCGGAGGGGGCGGCCGGCTCCTCCACATTCCCCTTTAGCGCCACAGCCTCTTCTTGTTGGCCCTTTCGCTGGGCACAGCCGGCGTTTGCCGGCTAGCCACGGAGCGCCGGACCATCCCCGAGCTGGCGCGCTCCAGTAGAGCAGCCCCAGCTCGGGCCTGAGCCACCCTCAAGGCCTGGGCGGATGGAGGGCGGGGTCGGGAGACGAAGTAAACACTGTACAGGACCATTATTTGCTTCCTGATACATAAAAAAATTGATGCGTCTGAGGCGTGGCGCGGCGAGTGAAGTTTTGAGATGGTGGCACCAGCGATACGGCAACGGCAGGAATGGCGGCCATCCGCGCCCCTGAAGGCGTGCAACCACTGCACCCTGACTACTACTACTACTACTACTACTATCTACTAGGAGACATGATCGAGATTAATAAATGGATGAAGGGCTTTAATGAGGGGGATATTCATAAAGTTTTCTTGGTAAGAGAACCGGGTAGGACACGTAGTAATGAGTTTAAACTGGATAAATTCAGATTCAACAGGGACATTGGCAGAAAATTGTTTACTAACAGAGTGGTGGATGAGTGGAATAAACTGAGTGCCAATACAATTGTCACATTCAAAAATAAATTAGATAAATTCATGGACAGTGATAATAGATGGGGGTAGATTCGCGGGAGCTTAGGTTCAAAGGAGCTGCCTTCTACAGGCCTAACGACCTCTTGCAGAAATCTAACCCCCATAAACAACAACCGAAACCTAAAGGAGGAGGAGGAGGGACAAGGGCGTGGGACAAACACTACACCATGGATCTATTTAACCGACCCCTTCTCTCTCTCTTACCTCCTCTCATCCCTCTCCCTTCCCTCTCCCTCTTTTTCCTCCTCCCTTCCTTTCCCTCTCCCTTCCCTCCCTCCATTACTTCTGCTACACACACACTCATACAGGACCTTATGTGTGTGTGTGTGTGTGTGTGTGTGTGTGTGTGTGTGTGTGTGTGTGTGTGTGTGTGTGTGTCCGCGCGTTCAGGGTTGCCAGGTGTACGCAGGTGTGGCGGAAACAACTCAACAAAACAAAAAAAACAAAAAAAACAAAGAGTACATTAAAATAACAATCACAAAAAACAAATCAACAAAACTTTTTAAAAAAAAAACCCACAGAGTACATTAAAATAACAATCACAAAAAAAAATTAACAAAACTAATAAAAAAAACCAATGAAAGTAAATAAAAACCACAAAAAAATGATAAAACAACAAAACCAACATAACGAAAGGACCTCCAACTTACCAAACCAAAGAAAACGCCCAAAAGGGAAGACTCAAGCGAAAGATGAAGTCAGGGTTAGGACGAGCAGGGAAAAATGGATGGATCACAGCTGGGGCGGGCGAGGCGGAGACAGGTCACATGCCACCCCCGACACGCGCGACCTTTTCATCGCTCCTTGGACGAAAACTTAAGTGTGACTTCTTGGCGTGGAGAGAGGGAGAGGAGGAGAGGGAAGTAGAATGTGTGTGATGGTAAAATATAGAAAGGGGGAGGGAGAAGGTAAAGGGATGTAGAGAATGATAGAGGCAGAGGGAAGGAGAGGGATAGTAGAATGTAAAAAGGGAAGGGGAGAGGGAAAGGGATAGAAGAAAGGGGACAGAGGAAGGGAGAGGGAGAGGAATGTAGAATGGACGAGGAGGAGAAGGAAGGGAGAGGGAGGGGGATGTTGAATGGAGGAGGAGGAAAAGGAAGGGAGAGGGATGGGGATGTTGAATGGACGAGGAGGAGAAGGAAGGGAGAGGGAGGGGGATGTTGAATGGAGGAGGAGGAAAAGGAAAGGAGAGGGAGGGGGATGTTGAATGGACGAGGAGGAGAAGGAAGGGAGAGGGAGGGGGATGTTGAATGGAGGAGGAGGAAAAGGAAGGGAGAGGGAGAGGGATGTATAATGGAGAGGCAGAGGAAGTGAGAGGGAGATGGATGTTGAATGGAGGAGGAGGAGGAGGAGGAGGTCTTTCCTTACTAACCTGTTGTCCTTCTACACTAAAGTAATCGAGGCGGTTTACCGAGATGAAAACTATGACATATTGTATCTAGATTTCAGTGAGGCGTTCGACAAAGTTCCCCATCACCGGGTCCTCTGCTCTTTATTATATACATCAATAACTTGGACACAGGAATTAGTAGTGATGTCAGCAAGTTCGCAGATGATACCAAGATCGGTAGAGTAATCCAATCAGACAGGGACGCTACCGTACTCCAGGATGATAATAGAGAAATGAACAACTACCATATCAAGACTGTGTGATCAGATACCCTAACAACACAACGACCCTTCCCGCGGCCTGGACAACAACTACCCCCCACAAACGACCGCAGACTGATGGACGACACCTAGACCTGCTCCGAGAGGGGATCGAACACCGCAGGAGAGCCTTGCAATAGGGACAAGGCAGAAAAACAGAAGGAACAGAAACCTTATATAATAGTACTCCTGAAGGTCTGAGAGAGAGAGAGAGAGAGAGAGAGAGAGAGAGAGAGAGAGAGAGGAGGGGAGGGGAACCTATACATTACTGTTATTCACACCATCCGTACTACCACTATTGCCGCTGCCACTGTTACCACCACCACCACTACTACGCAATCACCTGCTATTAACGAACTACCGCCACCACAGCAACTACTACTACTAGTCTACTACATGATTCTTTTAGCTGGCTTAAAGTCCAGCTCGTGTATTACTGTTACTATTGTTGTTGTTGCCGTCATCACTGTTAACAGCAATGGGGCGTAGCTAACAGGTAAGTAGATACGCAAAGTCTATAGAGAGTAATGAAAAGAAACACAGAGGCCAACAGGTGGGGGCCCGCCCGCCGCCCCCTTTAGGAGTGGACGGTCGGAGGATCCTTCCCTGTGGCGCCTCAGGGGTGTGGAGGGCCGCTCAGGACGTGGCAGGACTCGCTTCCCGTCACGCCCGCCGCTTCCCGCCCCGCCAGTAGGCCAGTATCCCCGCAGCAGGACGAGACAGGCCAGCACGGCGCCGCGGCGTGTAGGGTGCGCCGCTCCTGATCGACCAAGAGGGCTTCCCCGGCCCCGCTAGGCTCCCGATGAACCTGGCGGCGACTTGCAGGTGGTGGCGGACCACCTGGGACCCCTCACCGCTGGCGAGGGTGGTGGCGGCGTCGCCGGGGGAAGCCACAGCCTGCCCCAACTGCGGGGCCCTACCCTGGGAAAGGACCTCGCCGTGCTGGGGGGGCCGCGGCTTCCTCGGTGGTGTGCCCCAACTGCGGGGCCCTATCCTGGGAAAGGACCTCGCCGTGCTGGGGGGGCCGCGGCTTCCTCGGTGGTGTGCCCCAACTGCGGGGCCCTACCCTGGGGGAGGGCCTCGCCGTGCTGGGGCTACCACGGCTTCCTCGGCGGCGTGCCCCAACTGCGGGGCCCTACCCTGGGGGAGGGCCTCACCGTGCTGGGGCTACCGCGGCTTCCTCGGCGGCCTCCACATCCTCGGCGGAACGGGGGTCTCGTCCTGGCCGGGAACGTCCCCCGCCGGGCCTCGTCCTCGCCCACAGTGTCCACCCCAGCCTGCAGGGTCTCGCCCAGGAGGGCGGCCCCACCATGGGGGGCGGGCTATCTGTGAGGCGCATCCTCGGCCTCGGGCGGGGGGTCCTCACCGTGCACAGGGGCACCACTAGCACCGTCCTGTCCTTACTGTCGGTTACCGCGGGGGCCACAGGGCCTCCAGGCGGAGGGGGCGGCCGGCTCCTCCACATTCCCCTTTAGCGCCACAGCCTCTTCTTGTTGGCCCTTTCGCTGGGCACAGCCGGCGTTTGCCGGCTAGCCACGGAGCGCCGGACCATCCCCGAGCTGGCGCGCTCGAGTAGAGCAGCCCCAGCTCGGGCCTGAGCCACCCTCAAGGCCTGGGCGGATGGAGGGCGGGGTCGGGAGACGAAGTAAACGCTGTACAGGACCATTATTTGCTTCCTGATACATAAAAAAATTGATGCGTCTGAGGCGTGGCGCGGCGAGTGAAGTTTTGAGATGGTGGCACCAGCGATACGGCAACGGCAGGAATGGCGGCCATCCGCGCCCCTGAAGGCGTGCAACCACTGCACCCTGACTACTACTACTACTACTACTACTACTATCTACTAGGAGACATGATCGAGATTAATAAATGGATGAAGGGCTTTAATGAGGGGGATGTTCATAAAGTTTTCTTGGTAAGAGAACCGGGTAGGACACGTAGTAATGAGTTTAAACTGGATAAATTCAGATTCAACAGGGACATTGGCAGAAAATTGTTTACTAACAGAGTGGTGGATGAGTGGAATAAACTGAGTGCCAATACAATTGTCACATTCAAAAATAAATTAGATAAATTCATGGACAGTGATAATAGGTGGGGGTAGATTCGCGGGAGCTTAGGTTCAAAGGAGCTGCCTTCTACAGGCCTAACGACCTCTTGCAGAAATCTAACCCCCATAAACAACAACCGAAACCTAAAGGAGGAGGAGGAGGGACAAGGGCGTGGGACAAACACTACACCATGGATCTATTTAACCGACCCCTTCTCTCTCTCTTACCTCCTCTCATCCCTCTCCTTCCTCTCCTCTTTTTCCTCCTCCCTTCCTTTCCCTCTCCCTTCCCTCCCTCCATTACTTCTGCTACACACACACTCATACAGGACCTTATGTGTGTGTGTGTGTGTGTGTGTGTGTGTGTGTGTGTGTGTGTGTGTGTGTGTGTGTCCGCGCGTTCAGGGTTGCCAGGTGTACGCAGGTGTGGCGGAAACAACTCAACAAAACAAAAAAAAACCACACACAAAAAAAACAAAGTACATTAAAATAACAATCACAGAAAACAAATCAACAAAACTTAAAAAAAACAACCCACAGAGTACATTAAAATAACAATCACAAAAAATAAATTAACAAAAATAATAAAAAAACAATTAAAGTAAATAAAAACCACAAAAAAATGATAAAACAACAAAACCAACATACCGATAGGACCTCCAACTTACCAAACCAAAGAAAACGCCCAAAAGGGAAGACTCAAGCGAAGGATGAAGTCAGGGTTAGGACGAGCAGGGAAAAATGGATGGAGCACAGCTGGGGCGGGCGAGGCGGAGACAGGTCACATGCCACCCCCGACACGCGCGACCTTTTCATCGCTCCTTGGACGAAAACTTTAGTGTGACTTCTTGGCGTGGAGAGAGGGAGAGGAGGATTGGTAGCGTAATGGTGGTGGTGGTGGTGGTGGGGAGTGATGAGATACAAATGCTAATACAGAAAACAGAGAAAAATAAGAGTAAAAAAGGAAAATGGATAAAATATGAAGATTTAACTCGAAAAAAATGGAAGAATTAGAAAACGAAAAAAATCAATTAGAGCGGAAAAAGAAATACAACAAGGAAAAAAAAATAATTACAGGGGGTATAAGTAGTAGTGGTAAAGTAGTAGATACAGTGGTAGTAATAGTAGTAGAAGTAGTAGTAGTAGTAGTAGTAGTAGTAGTAGTAGTAGTAGTAGTAGTAGTAGTAATAGTAGTAGTAGTAATAGTAGTAGTAGTAATAGTAGTAGTAGTAGTAGTAGTAGTAGTAGTAGTAGTAATAGTAGTAGTAGTAGTAGTAGTAGTAGTAGTAGTAGTAGTAGTAGTAGTAGTAGTAGTAGTAGTAGTAGTAGTAGTAGTAGTAGGGTGGGTCATAGCAGGAAGACACGACGGATTGGCCTGGCCCACGGTGTTATGGACTCGCTCAACACGATTATACGGCGCTGTTGATATATATGCAGACGGACACATTCGAATCCTTAACCTCCTTTTTGTCGGATACATTGAATTTCTCTTCCATTGTCTTCCTTCTTTCTCCTTTTTCTTCTTCTTGTTCTCTTTTTTCTTTTTATTTCTTCCTCTTTTTTTTATTCACTTTCTTCTTTCTTCTGTTTTTTTTTAAGTCGCTTGTGCTCCATGTCTTACTGTATGGCTGTGAGACATGGGCACCGAACACCGACTTGGAGAGGTGTGTTGATGCCATTGGTACCAAGCGCCTCCCGGACGTCGATCCTGCTCACTGGGTTGTTTATGTGCGAGGCAGCCCTTAGTGGAGGAGACCAAGGACGCCCACGTAGCTCATGGGTGGAGCACGTCAGCCGATCCTGCCGGGAAGGACTTGGGATGGACAGGGCAGACGCGGGAAGTTTGCTTGAGGGAAATAGGAGTATGGGCGGCGAGTGAGTGAAGAGATGCGCCCCTTACGTATGCTCCCCATTAGTTAGTTAGTGTAGAAAGACGTGTTATTTTTTTTTAACTCAATTTGCAATCTTACGTTAAATTAGATATCTATAAAAGGTTCAGCAACAGCTATAACATTCTGATCATCACCAAAGCCTCGTTAGTTTCATTGGTTTTCATATATTTTATTCGGTAAGCATAAAATCATAATCAGCTTACCAAAGATAGACGGCCCATGAAAGCACACACGTAAAAACATATTTCCTTTCCCGTGTAGCATTTCCGAAACCGCAACCTTTTTGAAATACTGAACGTGTGTGTGTGTGTGTGTGTGTGTGTGTGTGTGTGTGTGTGTGTGTGTGTGTGTGTGTGTGTAATACGTACCTTCCCCTACCTGACCCTTACAGAGGACAATGAGACCCAGCGGCAGGCTTTCCACGAGGGTCAGGGCGGGGTAAGGGCGGGAGAGAGGCGTGAGGGAGGAGGAGGAGGAGGAGGAGCTGGGGGTGGTGGTTGTGGTGGAAGCGGTAAATGTGTGCCAAGGACAGGGGAGGGGAGAGGAAGGGATGGAAGGTGTGGTAAGGGGAGGGAAGGGGAGGGAAGAGGAGGCCCATCTGCAGCGCCCCCTCCCGGAAAATGTGGAAACTAAAGTTGTATGAGGCTGCAATTCATGCCATTCTAAAGCGGGCGCGGGGAAATCAGGAACTGGAAGAACACGCAAAATGTCGGGTTTTCGTAATTTTGTGGATATATGCGAAGAGAGAGAGAGAGAGAGAGAGAGAGAGAGAGAGAGAGTAGCTGTAGGGTATATTGTTTTTCTTTTCCTTCCTCCTCCTTAATACCTCCATGTTCCTCCTTCCCTCCCTCTCTCCCTCCCTCCCTCCCTTCCTTCCTCCGGCCCCTCCTCAGGACACACACTTAATATTCTCCTTGAAACCAATAATGTGAAGCTCAACAAAACGAAGGGAAACGAAAATAAACGAGAGAAAAAAACGAGTCAGAACACACACACACACACACACACACACACACACACACACACACATTTTGCTTGAGGTTAAGTGCTGTGAGGAATTACTGTAATGAACACACACACACTCACACACACAGACACACGCACACACACACACACCTGCCTCCTCCCCCCCACACTCTCCCCTCCTCCTCCACCCTTCTCCACCCCAACACATGCCTCCCCCCCCCCCCCGCCACACACACTCTTTTTTCCCTCTCCCCTTCTTTCCTTCACTTCTCGCAACAATCAGTCACAAAGCCACATCATTTAATATCCGCTTCACGTTCACAATATCTCGTTTCTGTTTTTCATCGGAGCGTCACTAATGAACGCAACGACCTCTCGGAAAGCCGGGTGGGTGGGGGGAGAGAGAGAGAGAGAGAGAGAGAGAGAGAGAGAGAGAGAGAGAGAGAGAGAGAGAGAGAGAGAGAGAGAGACGAATAAAAGAGCAAAAAAACAGAAACTAGACCCAAGAATTATTAAAAGAAAGAAAAAGTGACAGAAAACAAGCTTTCTCTCTCTCTCTCTCTCTCTCTCTCTCTCTCTCTCTCTCTCTCTCCCTCTCTCCCCTTACTGGCGGGCGCTCATTAATTTCAGTCGTTCAGAAAGAAATTAAAACTTGTTAGGATCGATGAAAAAAAAAAAAAGAAAACTCGGAGCGCTCTCTTTTGCGACGGAGGAGGAAGAAAGACGCTCAACTCAACTCACATTCAACTCAAACTCAACTCTTTCCTTAATGATTCTGGTGGGCTGAGAAGTGTGCAAGTCCCCCCTCCCTCCTTCCCTCCTCTCTCTCTCTCTCTCTCTCTCTCTCTCTCTCTCTCTCTCTCTCTCTCTCTCTCTCTCTCTCTCTCTCTCTCTCTCTCTCTCTCTCTCTCTCTCTCTCTCTCTCTCTCTCTCTCTCTCTCTCTCTCTCTCTCTCTCTCTCTCTCTCTCTCTCTCTCTCTCTCTCTCTCTCTCTCTCTCTCTCTCTCTCTCTCTCTCTCTGTGTGTGTGTGTGTGTGTGTGTGTGTGTGTGTGTGTGTGTGTGTGTGTGTGTGTGTGTTTCTTTGTATTCACTAACGAAGGCCAAGGTATAAATATGTTTTTCCTCTTGTTTCTTTATTTTCTTTTTTTTTGTATTTCTTGTTTTGTGTTTTTTCTTCTTCTAGTTTCTTGTATCCTCTGTTATTTTTCTTCTTTCTTTCTTATGATTATTTTATCGTGAATCGTTTATTTATTTACGTATTTTTTGTATGCGTGGATATTCGTACGGGAAGTGGGATGGGATTGTTTCGCTTCGTGGATTGACTGGATAAGGTTTTGTTTAAATGGGATCGATTACTCTGTCTGTGTTTGTGCGTGTTTGTTGTCCCTGTTAATTGATTAGTATACGTTTGATACTAATTTGTTTATATCTTTTCCCTTTATTCTCTGCTTGTGTATCTGTCTCACTCTGCTTTTCTTTCTTTTCTTTTTATTTTCTTTCCTTATATCTAGCTACCGTCAATCTTGTCCTTCGCTTGCCTCCTTTATCACAAATAAAGGACCTCTGTTGTATGGCTTTTCTCTTATCGATTTTCCTCTGGTTGTTTTTCGTTGCCTTTCTCTTCTCCCAAAAGTTGTATCTATGTTATGTGTACCACTTCCTCCTTGGCTGTGTGTGATGCAGAGGTACGCCCGCCATGGCCACACACACACACACACACACACACACACACACACACAAACCTTGTTATCGCCGCCAAGACGCCCACTCAATGCCCCGCTCGCCGCCCGCCGTCCGCCGCCCCTCCCCGCAGCCACGCCGCGCCCCGCGAATACTGATCCACCGCCTCCTTTGCTCGCCCGCTGGCCGTCTTGGCGGTCCCAGCATGCCGACACGAACGACGCCACGGACACACGAAGGGTTTAGTATCTGTGTATTTTAAGCTACTTCGCTGAATCTCGTCACTCGTAACAGTTTATTTAATTTAGTATTTTTATATATTTGGTAATAATACATAATAGAGATGGTCCGAGTATTCGTATTCGCATCGGCATTCGCATTAGCATATTGTGATGCGAATATTTAGCGAATATCGAATATGCCTCAAGCCACAGTCCCATCACCTCCCGTGTGTTGAAGGGCCGCCACAGCCCTCAGCCGTGTTTCTTGCCCACCTCAGACGTGCCGACGGCCGCGTGTTTACCGCCACTCCCAGGCAGCCTTTCAATTCTGTGTCTAGGGCTGTTAGTGCTCGTGTCTGTCTCTCATCACTGCGAGGCGGCGGGCAGCGTGCGGGCAGTCACAGGCAGACAATAAACGACACACGGCTTCGTGCTGCTGCCGCTGCTCGCCGGTGATGACTTTGTGAGAGAAAAGTTTCCATAACGACAGGAATAATATTTGTTGTGCATTACTCCGCCGGAATGGTCGGCCGGCATTACGGCGGCGATTCAGGCGACGTCCACAAAGCGGCGTAATCACGGCGTCACGAGGACTAAACACATTTTCGCGTCATAAAATTATTTGCAATTGATATGAATTTTGTGTGAATGAAGTCACATTTAATTTTCCGTGAATATGATCATCAAAATGTTTCCTAGATTTTCCCTCATTGAGTATTCCCGCGATGCAAATGTTTCCACGAATTTAATGTAAACACAAACCGTTGATGGAAACGACCCGCTCGACTTTTACCTCCACTACAAAACTATTACTATTAATATATATATATATATATATATATATATATATATATATATATATATATATATATATATATATATATATATATATATATATATATATATATATATATATATATATATATATATATATATATATATATATATATATATATATATATATATATGTCTCACTTTCGAGTCGCTCACGCAGGAGCGGCTGCTCCCCGCCAGGCTTCAGGTGCTGCGGTGCTCACCAAGCGTCCCTGGAAGTGACAGACAAACACTCAGCGAATGGACACACAAGTGTAGCACGCAAGAACACAGGAAAGAAAGCGACGCTGAACAAGACAAGGCCGGGCCGGCAATGGTTCTGTTACTCGGCGGCGCCTCGCTCCGGCTTGACTTAACGACACACCCAACACATTCACGAGAGTCAACCTGTTGTGAAATTGCACATCACCATAACAATGGCCGAGTCTCCACGACCGCCATGTTTAGCGGAAAAAGACGCCGATGGGGACCAGCCCGCCTGGCAGCCAAGGCCAGGCGAAGGTGTGGGAGTGGGCGGGGGAGCGGCGCGCCGCCCCGGAACAGTGGCACCTGCCCCGGCCAACCGGGGCGTTGGTAGGGAGCGATGAAACGGAGCGGAGGTGGGGGCGGGGGCGCGGGCGGGGGCGGCGGTGGAGGCAGCTGACAATCTCTATAGAGTTCCATCGCGCGTTTCCCAGCTCCTGAACAAGTAACTTTCCGTTGTGCTACACGCGCACGTTGGCACGTCTGGCTCCCTTCGTGTATCTATATAAATAACGGATTGAAGCCGCGACTTCATATATCATCGTCCATTCGTTACTGTCTCTCCCTCACCCCTTGTCCTGTCTTATTTTAGTGTAAGGAAATATGTATGTAGTGTGAAACGGCGCCAGCTCAAAAAAGATAATCCAAAACATCGATTTACCAAAGGAATACTTATAGCATGCAAACGGCGCCGGGTTAAAAACGAACACTTAAACCACTGATTCACTAAAGGAATATTTCTGGCAATATGCGAGAAAGAGCGACGAACTCAGCTCATCAGCTAAGAGTCTCGGGCCTGCCAGGCCGGGGCGCCGCGCTGAGCCGCGACTTCATTAGCAAGACATGATCCACTAACGACTCCATCCAAAGGGTTAAACTTGCAATTTAAATACCGCGCGCCGGCCGATCGATGGAGCCGCCCCAGCGCTCTGAGAGCCCAAGGAAAGAATGATTCATATTCATGGCCGAACTTGGCGGTGCGGTCCGAGGCGCGATGAACACCCAACGGCCAAAGTTCGCCAAGGGGGGGCCGTAAACACCTCGGGAAACAGTCCACAAAAGTATTTCATTGTTTGCGCGGAGAGTGAATGTTCAAAACTACCCGCAACTTTTACTTTCAGATACTGTGGATACCTTCATGCGGGCGAGGAGTATGCACCGTGCGAGGAGGGTGTCTGTGTCTGTCTGTCTGTCTGTGTGTCTTTGTCTATCTGTCCGTCTGTCTGTGTGTCCGTCTATCTGTCCGTTTATCTGTGTGTCTGTCTGTCTGCCTGTGGGTCTGTCTGTCTGTCTGTCTGTTTGTGGGTCTGTCTGTCTGCCTGTCTGTCTTAAGCACCTTCTTCAGATAACAAAGGAACATAAGATTGCCCACTGCATCGTGTGTTGAGGGAAAAAGTAAAATAAATAAAGAGAAATGCAGTCACTTATCGGTTCTCTCTCTCTCTCTCTCTCTCTCTCTCTCTCTCTCTCTCTCTCTCTCTCTCTCTCTCTCTCTCTCTCTCTCTCTCTCTCTCTCTCTCTCTCTCTCTCTCTCTCTGCCTCTCAACTTTCCTCCCTCCCTTCCTCTTGCGAACTCACTCACTTTCCGTCCTTCCTCCCTTCCCTCCGACCCTCCATCCCTCACGCGGAGTTACTTACCCTCCCTCCATGCCTTTCCTCCTCCTCCTCCTCCTCCTCCTCCTCCTCCTCCTCACCACCACCAACAAATGACTCCCTTCCATCCTTCTATTCAATAAAATCACAATCAACTCGCATGAAAAATAGTCGGAGATCACGGGCTTCGGGGCGGTAGAGGGACGCGTCTTGCTTGCCTTCCAAGCTCCCCACATCGCCTCCTCGCCGTCTCTTCCCAAGGGTCGAAGTTCATCTCCCCAGCGGCTCTTACGCCCCCTTCCCCGCCCCCCCCAGACCCTCCCCAAGTGACGCGTTAAAGGGTAAGAATGAATCGTTTTCTGCTTAGCCAATCGTTATCGCAAACTAACGCCATCTGTCCTCACTGGTCCCTCCCTCTCCCTCTCTCTCGCTCCCTCCCTCTCTCTCTCCCTCTCCCTCGCCTTCCTTCCTTCCTTCCTCCCCGTCTGTTGCCTCTTGATTATGTTGATGGAGTGTGTCTGCCTCCCTGCCTCTGCCTGCCTCAATGCCTCTCTCTTACCCTGTGCCTGCCTCTCTCTCTGTGTGTCTCTGCCTCTCTCTGTGTGTGTCTGCCTCTCTCTGTGTCTCCCTGCCTCTCTGCCTGCCTCAATGCCTCTCTCTTACTCTATGCCTGCCTCTCTCTTTGTGTTCTTGCCTCTCTGTGTGTGCCTGCCTCTCTCTGTGTCCCTGGGTCTCTGTATGCCTGCCTCCTCTGTCTGCCTGCCTCTCTCCCTCTCTCTGCCTGTGTGCTTGTCTTGTGTCTCCGCGTATTGGTTTAAGGAAAGTTTTTAGTTAAGCGTCATTACTCTGAAGTTTTTTAAGCTTGTATTCTTATAAGGCACTTTCCCTTCTCACATCAACTATATCTGAAGGCCAAAGAGGAGATCAATTGGATTCTATTAAGTGTTTTTTTTAGGTTCATGCTACTGGAGAAGGGTCAAACTACCACCAGGGTCATAAAACTACCCGTGAAAATACCCCAAACTCCAACAAAAGCCTTATCAAATACGTGAACTTGGGCGACGAAATGTTTTAAAATATGACCCTAAATCCACATCACTGCCCAAGCTAAAGGAAGTCAACGGTTTATAAATTCACTAAGCGAGAGGAATATCAGCACTGAGGTAGCATATTAAACGTAAAGAAAACTATATTAAAGTAGAAACGTGTGTATGAAAGCATAATATAACACTTCTCCAAGCTTGCATCTTTGCGCGGAGAATTCAGGCCTGTGATATATGAAGTCAACGTTTCACAAGCTCAGTTACCAGAAGACTTAAGCACCGATGAAATTTATAGATGGAAGATGCAGTTACGAG
Source organism: Eriocheir sinensis (assembly GCF_024679095.1). NCBI lineage: Eukaryota > Metazoa > Arthropoda > Malacostraca > Decapoda > Varunidae > Eriocheir > Eriocheir sinensis. The sequence continues at coordinate 16,462,496 of NC_066534.1, forward strand.
CTTCATTCAGTATAGAGCGAGGTTCGTGTGCAGGCAGACTCTGATATCCTTTTTCTAGTTAGTGAAGCTCCCGTGGAGGAAGATTTCAATACCCTTTTCAGTTAGTTAGTGAGTAAAAGGAATCCAATACCCTTTTCAATTTAGGTAGTTAGTGCATAAAAGACTCCAATACCCTTATCTAGTTATTGAGGCTGCCGTGTAAGAAGATTTCAATACCCTTTTTCAATTGGTTAGTAAGTAAAAAGAATCCAATACCCTTTTCTAGTTCGTGAGATTCCCGTGTAAGAAGAATCCAATATCCTTTTATAGTTGTTAGTTAGTGCGTAAAAAGAATCCAATGCCCTTTTCTAGTTCGTAAGATTCCCCTGTAAGAAGAATCCAATATCCTTTCATAGTTGTCAGTTAGAGCGTGAGAAGAATCCAATGCCCTTTTCTAGTTCGTAAGATTCCCCTGTAAGAAGAATCCAATATCCTTTCATAGTTGTCAGTTAGAGCGTGAGAAGAATCCAATACCCTTATCTAGTTCGTGAGATTCCCGTGTTAGAAAAATCCAATATCCTTTTATAGTTGTTAGTTCGTGCGTAAAAAGCATACAATGCCCTTATCTAGTTCGTGAGATTCCCGTGTTAGAAAAATTCAATATCCTTTTACAGTCGTTAGTTATTGGGTAAAAAGAATCCAACGCCCTTTTCAAATGTGTTAGTATGTGAGGAGACTTCAATATCCCTTTTCACTGTAGGAGGATTTACGTTCACGCTATAATGAAGTCATACGTTAACCAGCAGGAGAAATAAATGATACGTTCGTTGTAACCCTCAACCCATACGAGTGGTTCATGGGGAAACTCGTATATAGGGAGCGGGGTCTGGTATCCGGTACTGTTGGAACTGATCTTGAGGGCAAAGTCTATTATGCAGAAAGGGAGGCAGCTTAAAGGCGAAAGAAATAGTAAATAAAATAAAACATTCAAGATATTATTAACATTTCCTCTCATTCTCTCTTAGTTCCTGCGTTTCAATGTTAAATGTTATACCTACACTTTCTATTTCTCCTTTCCTTTCTTTCTATACTTTCTCTTTTTCTGTCTTTCTTTCTACACTCTCTTTCTCTCCTTTCACTCTTCCCTCCAGCTACGGTTATGGTTTTCCCGTCCCTGTTCTTTCTATTCACTTCCTATTTCGTCACATTTACTCTCCTTTCCTTCCTTCCTTCTTCCCTTCCTTCCTTCCTTCCTTTCTCCCTTCTTTCCCTCCTTCCTTCCTTTCTCCTTCCTTCCTTCCTTCCTTCCTTTCTACGCTGTTTCCGCAATCGATGTGAAGCTACATATTCCGAAAAACAAAGCTCAGTCATTTGGAGAGGAAGGGGAGCTTGTTGTATGGGCGTAGGTCTTCGTAGGTAGAAAATACAGACGAAGGAAGATTGTCCGTGTGTCAGATCCACATTCGAGCTCAGAGGATCCTTCAGAAACAATATGTAGTTAAAGATTTCGAAATACACAGCCCATAATCATATGCAGAGGAGACGGGAGCTTGTTGTATTGGGGTAGGTCTTTGTAAGGATTGAATACACACGAAGGAAGGTTGTTCGCGTGTCAGATCCGCCTCCGAGCTCAGAGGATCCTTCAGAAACAGTATGTAGTTGAAGATTTCGATATAGAGAGTCTAGAATCATTTGCAGAGGAGACGGCAGCTTGTTGTATTGGGGTAGGTCTTTGTAAGGATTGAATACACACGAAGGAAGGTTGTTCGCGTGTCAGATCCGCCTCCGAGCTCAGAGGATCTTTCAGAAACAGTATGTAGTTGAAGATTTCGATATAGAGAGTCTAGAAACATTTGCAGAGGAGACGGCAGCTTGTTGTATTGGGGTAGGTCTTTGTAAGGATTGAATACACACGAAGGAAGGTTGTTCGCGTGTCAGATCCGCCTCCGAGCTCAGAGAATCCTTTAGAAACTTTCAATGTCGTGTGCCTCGCGATTTAAAGCCGAAACGCAGGTGTCAGCGGAAAAAGGTGTCGCCGCTGCCTCGTTCCTGGCGTTTTTCTGGCCCTTTATGTCCATAGTTTGATTGTGTTTTAGGTAATCTGTGTTTGATGATCGGACGCCGCCAGCAGACGCGGCGCCGCGCACCCGAAGTTTGCTGCCTCGATGCCTCCGCCGCCCCCGCACCGCCGCCCCCTCCCCGCCTCCTTCCCCTGCACCTCCTCCCCACCGCCGCCGCCGCCACCTCCAGTATCATCACTACCATCATTACCATTACTGTCAATAGCACCACCACCGTTATCACCACTTCTGTCACTCCCATTCCTTCCATCGCCGCCACCACCATCACTACCACCACTACTACCACCACCGCGATTTTCCCCTCTTTCTTTTACTACTTCTACTACTACTACTACTACTATTACTACTACTATAACTACTACTACTACTACTACTACTGCTACAATCCCCACCCCCAACTCACCACCACCACACTCCCGCTGTATAACATGACACGACTGACTCCGCCACCCATCCACACATCACTTAACGGGAATCAGTCAGCGGCAGACGGACGGGCGCAGCAGCTCAGCAACAGCAATACTTGAGTGGCATCGATCCGGCGCCGCCACGAGTCATACACACGCCAGCCAGCGGGAGCCTCTCTCCGCGGGGCCGCCGACCGATG